>NC_137463.1:211756908-212028184 GCF_964235325.1 Thermobia domestica
ATATATAATGTGTGTGTATGTGTGCGTATGTAACTTTTAAACTAATAGATACAAAACGCTGAAATTTTGTACCACGCCAATTGTACAATGCAGAGGGGAGATTGTTTGACATACTCTTCGATACCACCAGGGTCATACTGTAGCCAACCCAACATAATGTTATGTGGACTTTGTGGTGGACAAACACCGTGCTCGTGGGTTTTCTCGGGGTTCTCCCGTTTCCTCCGACTTTCTTCATTTCAACATTTTCATTCATTTCTCATAATCACCGTCTCCTTTAGCCTAACTGGCATAACTGTGGCACGTAAAACTTAAAGATTTCATTTCATTTCATTTCCAGCATAATGTTATGTTGTTGTTTTTTAAATGACACTATAGTAGATTATTACAAATTCAAAATTTCCATATAAGAGACCTTACCATACAGCAACGCAACTATGCTAGTTGTCGCCTGAGGCAGGAACTCGCTTTAGCGCCCCCCCTCACCAACCAAACCAAAACGCTCCCCCAAATACTTGTTCAATTTAGCGCGCTCCCAATCCGGCACCCGGGACGAAAGCCCCGTTAGTTACGTCACTGTTACCATATCACATTTGTTATTCATTGTTGCAAACTAAGGATGCTAGAGTATGAAAAACATTAAAATTTTAGTGATCTCTACAGTAGTTATAGGTTAATCCACATTTAAGATACTTTAGTGTCTAATTCTATGGTCATGATCAGTGGCGTATTTAGGGGGGTGGCTTCCGGGCTTAAGCCCCCCCCGAAATCTTACTTAGTATAGTAGAGTAAATGAAATATCTTGCAGAAATTTCACATTTGCAGGCAAAGCCCCCCCGAAAGTTAGCGAAGCCCCTCCCGAAACAAAATCGTAAATACGCCACTGGTCATGATATAAAAGATTTCGAATGAATGAAGATTTTCATCATGTTAACTTTGGTAATAAACACCTTGTCATAAATTAGGTTCTAAAAACACCTTATTTTCGTCATCAACATAAAAAGAATATTTATCAAGAAATGTTGTGTGAACTTTCCAGACTCAAAAATATGGAGTGAGAAACTTCCCAAAGAGTAAAAATAGTTGAATAACAACGACAATAGTACATACATAAAGAAAGACTTATAACCAAAGCATGATTATCAATCTACATCCAGAGACTTCGAAGAAGCAATGGAGAAGTCTCTGAGCAGCAGTTACCAGAACATTTATTACAAAATAAGGAAAAACCATAACTAAGTATCATTGCATTATATGAATAAGTATGACCAGGACATACCAGGACATTGATTACAAAATAAGGAAAAAGCATAACTAAGTATCATTGCATTATATGGATAAGTATGACCAGGACATGCCAGGACATTGATATCCATATAATGCAATGATACTTAGTTATGCTTTTTCCTTATTTTGTAAAGTATGACCAGGACATACCAGGACATTGATTACAAAATAAGGAAAAAGCATAACTAAGTATCATTGCCTTATACGGATAAGTATGACCAGGGCATACCAAGACATTGATTACAAAATAAGGAAAACGCATAACTAAGTATAATTGCATTATATGGATAAGTATGACCAGGACATACCAGGACGTAGATCATAAAATAAGGAAAAAAGCATAACTAAGTATCATTGTATTATATGGATAAGTATGACGATTTGAATATCTATTGACATTTTACATATCTTTTTGTATTATTTGTATATTTCTTTTGTATTTTATTTGGGTGTTGACTTATATAATTATTTCGTTTATATTCAGAATAATAACCAACTTCAGATATGCATACATTATTCTTATTTCTTTAATTCAGTTTCTTATATTCTACCACCTGTCACATTTGAATGAAAATGTCATGATCATTTGAGTATAAGCTTCCAGGAGACAGACAACGCATATTAAACACACATTATGCTACCGAGACTAAACGATACATTATTTTATTGTATTGATTCAAATTATATTTTCTCTTATTAGTTTGCAACACTGAATTAATTAAAAAATAGAACAAAAAATACGAGATTAGCAAACAACGGATTTATTTACTCATCACGAAAGCTCTACCGTATCTGGAAAACTTTTGATGTGCATTTTTGGTGCATTATGGATTTTATCACAAGTGTTCGCAATGTTCTAAAGGTGGATCACTAGGTGTTCTCGGAGCTATGCTAAATAGTGCGGCGTTTCCAGATAGTGTATTTTTTTTTATTATGTTAGATAATAAAGGGAGTAATGATGACTTTCTGCTGGGATACTTAATCGAGAAATTAATTTTCGATCTTTACCGCAATTCACAACTAAGTTCCGCTTCTCGAACCGCAACGCTGGGATCCACGAATGTTCTTATTGTGACTACCACAGTAAACGTACAAATTTGGCAACAACGCATTATGGCGTTCTGCGCAAGTTTCTTCTCAAAATCTATTTTCTTAAGTCTAAATTAATATTTAAATAAAATGTGAAACATAACACGAAAAACGGTCAAACAATGTATCTATTTCGTAATAAGATCGTTACTTTAAAACTTCATACATATAAATAAACATTTCATAAAACTGAGCACTTCTAGTACGATCTAACAACAAGTGTCATCTTGTGTGCTTATTGCAAAACGAATCAAATATATTTTTTTATTTGTTACCTTTTTCGATATCAGAAGACACAACCAAATAAATCAGTCTTATGTTGTAGCAGAAACAACTCTATCTTATAGTACAATATTTATAATATGTAACCTTTCATTGCGCAGTACTTAAGGGAAGGAGCTAAAATATGTACTGCCTTTCGGTTGGTAATCCACCTTAACGATTATACACGAAACTATACATTATCGTCTTATAAACAGATGAAATGTACAACTTCTATATATCTACTATGATACACTAAATTGAAATAAAGATGTTCTGTTATCTTTCAACCTACTTCTAGAACTCATCCAAAATCCTCAAATAACTTATTTTTTAATCTGTACCACTAATTCTGCCTGGTACATGACTTAGGGTTTGCTACCAAACACTAAAATCAGTTATGAAAATTTTCAGTTCTGAAAAATCTTTTCTCTTTTCTCTCTCTCTGTCTCTCTCTCTTTGTTACTACAAATGTTATTTTCATTGTTAATAAAGATAAGCCTAGAATTCGTTCGATTGTGTGAAATTAAGTATCCGAATTTCCGAGAAATAATACATAAAATCGCTAAAATTTTTAAATAAAGGAAAATCTCAAATTGTTTTATACTTTACGCTAATATGGTTAATTAGTAGATACCACAAGGTATTTTCAATATAAATAATGTGACGCGATTTTTAAAATTTTCTGAAAATTTTAATTCAGAAAATTCACATTATGAGGGTGTGTATGTCGAAACATGACATACTAATCAAAGAAAAATTTTCCTGCACCTCATGTGCGTGGGTTGTTTGAAAAGTTCTAAGAATTGGATAGAAAGAAATATGATATCTAAGTGATCGAAGTTTTATTTTTCAACACAATCTCCTTAAAGGTTGATACACTCCTCCCGAAAGTCTTCCAATGTTTTGACACCATCAGAATACATCAACTAGTCAGGTTTGCAAATAGCCTATCACTGTGGAGATCACTTGTTCATTAGACTGAAATTTCATGCGACGAAGAATTTCTTAAGGTTTGAGAACAGATGGAAGTCAATGGGAGAAAGATCAGGCGAGTACGGGGATGGAGTTCACCAGAAACTTGGAAGCGAAGTTCGTCCAATTTCCACTTGGAAGCTGGACAAAACCCATGATCAATACAGAACTTTCCGGTGTGAGCAGTTTCTATCACACCGGAAGTTTCGTCATGCCCAACTTTTGAGTGAGAATGTGGTGTGTCCGGTATCCTGAGATCTCCACTGGATTATGTATCTTATGCACTTGCAATGATCAGCCGGCTAACATCATATCACAAACTTTTCCGATTGTTTCTGTTGTGATGGCGGTGTGCGGACGTCCACTGTGGGGTCATCTTCAACACAGTCTCATCGAAAGCTAGAACAGTGTCGTCCACTACTTAACAGTGCTAAATAATAGTGGTGAGTCACCCATCCCTTTGTTCAATTCATCTGTGATGGCTGTCACAACTTTAGTCCCTTATTCACCAGAAACTTGATGACCATACGAACTCTCTTTATTCCAGGGAGCCGCGGTGGCTCAGTGGTAGGGAGTTCACCTCTGGTGCTTGGGGTCCCGGGTTCGATCCCAGCTCCCGCCAAGTGAACTTTGATGTGGACAAACACTGTGCGCGTTGGTTTTCCCGGGGTTCTCCCGTTTCCTCCCACTTTCTTCATTCCACCATTTCATTCATTACTCATCATCACCGTCTCCTTTAGTCTAACCGGCATAACCGTGGGACTAAAACTCAAAGATTTCATTTCATTTTTCTCTGTATTTCAAATTTCCACTAGTATTTTCGCTCCTTCCTGTGGCTCTGCAAGCCAGGCTGTTAGATGAGTTGCAATGCACGTTTCCCTGCAAGTTCAGAATAGACGTAGCTTTATAATGCTCGTGCTTTTATTAAGATTCCAACAATAGTAAGCTCTGGCCTGGAGAAGTAAATGAGCCCTAGATCGAGCTAAAGAGAATCTGTGAATAGCGAGTCCAGGCTTTAACCTGTCAAAGCCCAATGTCACCTACAGGTGACACTACCTTAAAGACGTCTTCTTGTTCACCAATCGTCCACCAGAGGGTCCTAGTGAACCACAGTAGCACCAGCTACTTACCTATGGTGTTGCATCACCACACAAAAAAGTTTCAAAGTCGACGTATTGTACAAGGAAGAAGACGCCTTTAAAGTAGTGTCTCCTGTGGGCGACACTGGGTGTTGACGGAATGCTGCGAGTTCTAGTGTGATTCTCATTCAGATTAGCGAATGCGAGCCCCATTGAGGATAACAACCCTGATCCTGAGTAAGCCGCGGTTGGAAAATGACCATATTTGCTTCTTTCTTTCTTTTATTATTTTTCTTTTTCTTTTTTTACATACTCGAGTTACAATGTTCATAAACAGCGGAAGTGCTAGAAAGACCTTAATCACCACGTACTCGCATGAATTGTTTAAATAACTGATGGAACCTCCGTTCGCGTCTTAACAATCCAGATTGTAATCAGAGCCTGCATACTAAGCAATTAATTCTTAGTAAACAAATACAACTATACAATATCTGGATCGGTTTGAGTTGCATAGAATAAAAAAGTGAACATGTATACGAACTGTGAAGTGCGTCTTTTAGTTAATGTTATGAACTGAAACAATCTTTTTCTCCTTTTACCTACAAATCGCAAAATCGAACATGTTTAATTATTCAAATCATGAATACTCAAAAGGGAATGCGAAAGCTTGTACTTTCACCCTCTCTGCCAATCCTGGTATTGAGCAAGAAATCTAAGGACACTAAATTTATAATTTTGTTGTTTAGAAAAATCTTGTTCTCATGTCTGGCTTAACCCGAGAAAGGTAAACTACGTAAATTTTACGTGTACGAGTTGGAAACACTGATGTGACGTAGCAGGAACTGTGCGTAGAAGTACAAACCTCTAGATATGCTATCACGGGTTAGTTGGCTTGATGTTCCGACGTTAATTACTTCTGTAGGTGTTATGTTCTCTGTGCGAAACAATTGAGTGTAGAACCTTATACGTAAATTTGACGTATGTTTACCTTTTAACGTAAATTCTTACACGTAAGTTTAGCGTGTGTTTACCTTTAACGTTAGTTTTCTTGCACGCATTTTGTACGTATGTTTACCACCAATGGACCATTGTCATTCGTAAAGAATTAATTATTACTACAAAAATGGACGAGGGTGGAGCAATAAATAGAAAGAAGCTATTTTAGGAATATTAGAGAAGACCTCAGATTCAGAAATGTAGGAAGATAACGTTGAATTTTATGTTAGATCAGAAGAAGAAGCAGGTGACTCCGACAAAGATCCATATTACTATCCCACTGAAATTGATATTGAACAACATTTTGTGTCAGCAATTTGAACTTTTGAATGTGAAACCACAAATCCAACCAAAGAAGCGTAAAGTTTCCAAATGTTGTAAAAACGAAAATAGCAGTCTCGCCACGCATTCAAGAGAAGAATCTGCATAAAATTAGACAGAGAGGGCAGTATATTTTTCAGATGAGAGGGCAAATTAACTTCCATTTGACGAAAGGCAAGTAAAAGTTAGTGGTGTTACTGAATTGCTAGGAAAGAATGGTTTTCCTTGGAAGACAAATCCAATGACAGATTCCAGTGGGGAGATCCCAAGAAGGAACACTGCCATAGCTGCAATAAGCCAGTAGGACCATGTGGTGAACATCAGATCAAAATGTGTCCTAACTGTGTATGATTTAGGAACCAAACTCACATGTAATGTGAAAGAACAATTCAATATTTCCTAGTAACAAAAATAATCAGTGATATATCTTGACTTTCTCAGACGTTTGTTCTTAAGTGTTAATAAGATTTATTTTGCTCTTCTATGTACTTCTAAAAGATTTAAGATAATAGCTACACCGTAACTTATGATTTTTTTTTCCTGGGGGGAAAGCATTATTACGCGTATTTGGTTCCCTAGAAAATGTTGTTTTTTCTCATTCTTGGGCCCCCTCTCTTTCCATTTTCTCTTAGTCTTTATGAGCCCCTCAAAGCCTGTGGGCGCTCCCACACGGTAAGACCTGCGGGGCGGTTACTTACGCCCCTGGGCCCGTTCCATACATGACTAACTAATTAAGGGGATAATATTGACAAATCTCAAAGCCATACGAATAAATATTATTTCTAGGGCCCTAAATTGTAGATCTCTATTTTACTAAAATGGGCCCACGACTCATGTTTGTTTTATATACATTTTGTATAGTGTTTTGTTTATGTAATGTAGGGAACCTGTTTGATGCTTCATTTATAATTTCATGTTCGTATCGTATATGGAGTAAGAATTTTTTTCTTAAAATGAGACCCTTCGAACAGCGGGGAGCTTCTCTAGGTTGCAGTTATCCCCCCTGCCCCCACAAATTACGGCCCTGGATAATAGTTGTGCTGTCATACTATCTAAACAATAAAACTTCAATTTTGGAACCTTGAGCAAAGCAACAATATTAGTTTCTATATGAATCGTATATTTATAGATCGTTATTTAGTGTGTACGTAAATATTACGTATGTTTACCTTTAATGGGTTGATAGTGAAGTTTGCCTTTCTAGGGTTAAACAACACACATATGCACTTCCAGGAGACATGTATACATTAAACTAATCGAAAATAAGCAAATAAAGTTTAGTATGAATTTTAAATTTCGCAACTGTCTGAAAACTGTAGAGAAATAGGGGCACGACTGATGAATATCAAAACATCAAAATTTCTCAACGGACAAAATTTTTGTTGACCTCAAAGGTGGACAACTCAAAAGCCAGAATGTTACCTCATCAAGTATTTGTTGTCTTGTTCAAGTGTCGGTTGCTTCCTGTCATGACTAGTGAGATTTGTTGCGAATTAATCAGAATGTTGAAAATTTTCTACCTTTTTATTATATATTTTATCTCGTATATTTTGTCACAACTAGAACTTCGAGACGAGTCGACTCAGGAATATATTTTCGATTCGAGACAGCATTCCCTTGAGAGGAGTCGAGACTAAAGCTGCCATATTATTTCATGAGAATACAGAACACCTTCGATCTCATCTCCCCCCCCCCACCACCACCACCACACACACACCTACCTTCTAACTTTCCAACATGATCCAATGAACTTCTGCTCTGTTTATGAACTACAGTGTTATAGGCGATAGTTCCCTAAGCTACAGCTACTTTCCTCTCCTCGTTTACTACAATTAATTGTACGGAATGAAGATATTTACACTGCTCGACAATTGCTAAGGAACAACTGATTTATGCCACATAGCTTTCTCAACAGCCGACCAATTACAGTCAAATGCATTGCAGAAGGCGTAGTTGAGCAAGACCTGTTATCTGTATAAAAGGTAGTGCACGAAAGTTCTGTGATCTGTCGAAAGATGATCCAGTTAGTTATTTCACGTAAATAGCGGCGTAGGTGATGGAGCTAAGTTCTGTGAAATTCAGTGTGGTGGGGCAATAACTAAGTGTAAATTGGCTTCAGGACAACGTTTGAGTACTTACGATCGTGGACGTCCGGTTGGACGGCTGGAAGCAGGACTAGCTTGGGAGAGTTATGCTCCCGGAAGTAGAAACGAGAAACAGAGTTCTGATTGGTTGGCGTTATCCACTTCTTGCCACGTTGCATGAAAATAGCAGAAATCAAACGCTTGCTGCTGTCGGCCTTTATGGCCGAGTGGGCTAGCGCTATATGCTAGTAATAAAATTCTCTTTTGGCGTGAGTTCAAACCCGGCCCGAGGAAAGTTTTTTACATGTTTTTTACATTTTTATAACACTTATTAAATTAAAATAATATAAAAATAATGCTTAAGAAAGTGATTTATTTACTTTTGTGCAGATAAGTAGTTGTACTACTTATGCCCTTGTACTCCATGATATAGGGCTCGTTTTGTTCACCTTGTACTTCATGATATAAAAAACAACTGGCTACGATAGCGCGTAAAACAGCTGGCTAGAGTAGCGCGCGGAAAAACGTACTTCCGGGAGTATTACTCTCCCGAGCGGATCGTCTGGAAGCTGTCAAAATATCACTACTGGGCGACAGTAATGCAAGTGTCAAAAAGTGTCATTTCGCAATCGGAAAAGGTCACGGAAGATGGAAATGCATTGCGAGAGTATGCTGATTGTCGTCGAAGGAAAACCACACCTCAAAAGGATCGATATATATCCCTAGTGGTGAAAACGAACAGACTCTGCGTCAGATAGCTTCAGACCTTGAAACCGCTACCAGTACACATGTATCTGCCAGAGCCATTTTGTGGCGCTTTAATCAGATTGGTTTAAATGCATCCCACTTCAAAAACGCCATCGTCATGAACGATTACAGTGGTGTCAGCAACATGTTGATTGGGATCAGCAACAGTGGTCCAGAGTGATGTTCTCCGACGAATCCTGTTTCACTGTGACAAGTGATTTTGGCCAGCAGTTACTGTGGAGAGAGCGTGGAACACGTTATGCACAACAGAATGTTGATGAATGTGACCGCGAATGCATGAGGTGTGGGCAGACATTATGCACAATAGCATAATCCTGCTTCACATCTTTGAGTGAAGTAGTGTGACATTCCAGCAGTATTGCAGAAAGATTCTTCTGAATCATATTCGTCGTTTTCAGACTTCGGTAGGTCATGACTTCCTGTTTATGGGCGACAATGCGTGCCCACACAGGACTGCTGAAGTATCGGACACACTTGAACGTAAATATATTTCGCGTATGCAGTGGTCTACTTACTCTCCGGACCTTAATCCTATTGGTCATGTCTGGGATGTCTTTGGCAGACGTGTTTCTCAACGAATTAACCCTCTCCGAACCGTGGAAGAACAGCTGTATTTGCCAAAATTACGATTGGCAGATTAATCTGATGAAAACTTTGCTGATTTTTTCTCTGTGTTGTGTGTAATTGTTAGGGTCAAATTTACATATTCCTAAACCCTAGACCAAAACACAATTCTTTGGTTCTAGCCTCTCAAAAATATTATTTATAATTCTTGTTAACTTATCTAATGTCTTCTGGAAAAAATTACTCATCTTCCCTGTGCTTGTAGATGTAGAAACACTCGAAATCTTCTTATGTTTGCTTGTATTTTGGTGTTGGACAGTGTTCGAGTTTCCACCAGGTACAATGGAAAACTTAGCACTGCAAATTTGGCATTCAATTTCATAGTTCAACTTCGTTGCTTTCAGAAACGGGTACTTCTCCTTCAAATTGAAGAAAACATTCACTTCAGTTTAGATATTCTTGTTGATACTAAATCGGAGCACTTCACGTAACAGTATTATCAACGACAGCTCAGCTCGTACACTTTATCAAAGATTGCAGATTCTATTGGCTGCTGGCGGACTATTACAACTACACTGTGAATCTATTGGATTGTTCTCTATCAAATCGGAGAGGGTGATATGATAATTAATTTGAGGCTATTACATGTTACAGCTTATTGTCCGTTCACTAATTACAGATTCCCAAGTAACATCAGCATTTTTGACATTTTACTTTTCGAATAAGCTTATATTGATAGCAGATATGGGACAGGATTAAAATACGGGACATTTGCCTGTCCCGACTAAATTTACAGGGATGCGGGATACTTGGGGCCAAAAGCGGGACTGTCCCGTTTTTTACGGGACGTATGGCAGACTTAGTCGAGATAGTCTAAAATCTCGACTCGACACATCTCGTGCGCACCCTTGTAGAGACTTTTGCCAAAAATAGGTTTTAGCAAGCAAAATAAGCTATTTTAGACATGATTAAATTTCATAAAGAAGAGTTTGGTTTTAACCTGAAATCCAATATGTAGTAATAATGCAATTAGTTACGTTGATTAATAAACAAATCGAGAAAACAGACGCTGGTTCAAGAGCCACATCCTGGATTTATAACTACTTTAGTTAATTTGCAACGACAATATTATGGCCACTGGATCATGATTCTTTCAAAAAAAAAAAAAAAAAAAAAGTTCCGGGGGGAGGCATACTTCGTATTCGGAGGGGCACTGTTGGTATTATTATATTTATTATTATATTATAGACATATTATTTTGGTCTTCTCCGGGGGGGCTCTCAGAGCTCCGGGGGCCAGTGTCCCCCCAAAAACATGTCTGGAAGAAACACTGCCCTGGACATCTACGTTGTGTTAAGTCCCTCAAGGCTTAAAGCTCTTAATGTATTTCAGTTTCTATCGAGAATCTTATTCAAGATGTATATTTCAAGGTGAAATTTCAATCCAGGAAACTTGTGATCTATCATATAAGAAAGAATGTTTTTGCTAATTTTGAATACCTTGCTCTTCATTGCGATTTATTTCGGTACAAATCATTGCTTAATTTATTAATGAGTTGTTCATAATGTTGTCACATTATCTTCTACACTTTGAAGTATAAATTTATTATTTTTTCCATCTCTTTATGTGATGAAACGTAATATGCATAGTGACATTTTGAACTATGTTCTCTCTTCTGTTTAGGGCTAAAGACGAATATTTTATTTTTTTAAAAAAATAATTAACCTATATTTATTTCCAGAAATAAATATGATGGAAACCAATATGCTGACCACATACCAAATAACTAAAAACCATTTCCTTGACCATAGCTGTTTATAAACTATAACGGAAGAAAAACTTAATTTAGTTTTTATCGATTTAAAACTCTGGAACGGTACTCTATGCTTGTAAAATCATACGTCCTCTTTATTTGACAAATAATGTTAAGAAACAAACAAAAAAAAAAAAAAAAAAAACTGCAGAAAGTAGAATGATATCTAGAATTGTATTTTTTTTTTTTTTTTTTTTACTGTTGCCCTATCTGATCAATGGAGAGAAATGAAAGCGCGACGAAGAATCGAACACCAGTCATGTAAGTCCTGCACATATCCAATGAGTCACGGAACAACTATGTAGCAAAGCTTGTAGTCTGTAAATACGTGGCTAATAGCCGTAAATTTCAAGTTGTGAAAGAGAATAGTTTTATTTTTTTTTAAAAAAAAATAAGTTTTATGATATTTCAATATCTTGTGTTAACTGGAAAGAGAAATATAATGCAAATATCGATTTCGTTAACAACTGAGCCTCGGAAGACCGTAATTTTTTTAAGTTTTACGATATTTCCATATTTTGTGTTAGTTGGAAAGAGAAATATAATGCAAATATTGATTTCGTTAACAACTGGGCCTCAGAAACCTTGAAAACATTTAATTACATCTTGAAGTGGTAAGAAGGTATGCATAACGTCTTCATTCTCGTAGTAAGAGGCAAAAGGTACTATTCCGTGAAAATCATACATTTTTAGTCGTATAATTCAATGAGTCAGTGTTTGCCAGTGGAAATAGCATAGCATAAACTGCGGAACCCAAGTCACCATTAGTACAAGAGATAAGTCCTTTACAGTGGTGCTCAAGATTTTTTTTTAAACAAAAGTGTTCTTTGAATGGTTTCTTCATGGAGTTAGAAAAAGGCGTGAATATAAATACTCTGCAATGCAGATGCTATAACATAACCTGCAATACCATTCGATGAACAATGTCAGCAACTCAACATAAATTTGTATTTTTTTTTTTTTAAATAACACTATGTCAGATTATTACATATTTGAAATCTACGTTTTCAACAAAACGTATAATATTAAATGTATTATTTAGTGTAACAAACTAAGGACGCTACAGTATCACAAACATTCGTAAACTTCCAAATTTTGGAGGCCGCTATAACAATAGTAACACAATCAAGGCTCATCAATGCACAATGAAAGTAGGGCTACCTTAGCGTCGAATACTATGATCATGATATGATATGTTTCTAATGAGTAGAGACAAAGTTACAAGAAATTGAAAAAATCTACTTTTTCCTAAAGGTTTTACTTCGAGAAACTGCGTAGGTAAATATCACCCAGGTAATTTACAATGAACATAAAGTTCCTACTATACCGAAAGCCGCTACGAGTAACATGTGTTTACAATGTCTGCGCCGAATCGAAATCCCAACAAGGGTCACAGTAGCTCAGTGATAGAGCACTTACCTTTGGTGCGTGGGGTTCCTGGTTCAATCTCCGGCCACGTACGTTTGTGGTGGACAACATCATGTTTGTGAGTTTTGTTCGGTGCTCTTGTCTTCTCCCACATTTCATTCCAGCAATTCTTCCATTATCATATACTTCCTTAATCATCGTTTTCCTTAGCCTAAAGGACATAATCGTAGGACATTAAACTGAAAGCTTCTTATTTTATTTTCATTTCAGAATTCCAGTAGATGAGAGGTGCGCTACAACGTACGTTTCCCTCCAATCACAAGGTATTCACATGGCACTTGTTTCAATGTATGGGAATATCTAGCTAGGCAACATTTCCACAGCGATAGAGAGACCAAGAATGAAGTTGAAATGTGATTTCAATAGCAGACACTAAAATTCTATGACTGTGAAATACAGAAGTTAGTACCGCAAGTGTTAGGACACTGGCTTCATTTGCATCGCAAATGTAATTCCTATATCACTAAATACGTAATAGTGGACATCTTGTCATATACGAATTTTTTTAGTGAATATTACCTTACTTTCTGGTCGACTCGATTCGTGTTTTTAAAACATCAACTTTAGAAAGAAATGCTACTTTTATTATCTCTTCCCAGAATAACATCATAGTTTAAAGACAATGTCTGAATTGACTCTTTTGCGTGTATTTAGAATGCATTTCACTGACTTATCTGTAGTCTTTAGTACTGCAAGAACAATGAAGCTAAATTATTTAAAGTCATAAAAAACGTACAGCTTCCATTCAAGTCGTAATTCCAAACAAGATTTTTCCCAAAACATTTTCCAAACTTACAGTCTGTAGTATGAAACCTTTCTGCAGATGTCAGATTATTTACGTTCTCTCAAATCCTTAGATTTTCTTTTTTCTTTTTTTTTTTTTTCGAATGTATCAATAGAATAAGGAAAACACCTCATGTGATTAAAGAAGAACCATTAATGATTTCAGAAAATAATTTCGCATAAATAGTTGATTTTTCTCAATAACTGAAAACATTAGAGCAACTTAAAGAACTAACAGAACATAATACAAAAAGTATTAAATTCAACTTTTTCTTGGAAGCAGTATGGATGTAACTACTAGTAGTACATGCATGTCCAAAATTATTGTCGCATGTTTATAAATATGTTGCTGTAAGAATATAATTTGATAACATATTCGCCCGGTATTTCTTATAATGTTAGTATGTGTGTAATCGGCAAAGACATGTATATGGCAAATTTCATGTCAAAACAGCAGTAAATAAGAACAATAAAACGAAAATAAAGCTTTCTTGTCCATTTGGCAAAATTTTGTTTTTCTGATTATAATTTTCGTATTTATAATTCTTTTCCTATGCAATTTACCATAAATATACATTTCCCAATTATACACATAGTATTAAAAGTACCCCGCAAAATCATTATCAAATTATATTCTTACAAGAAGACAGTTATAGGTATGTGATAATCATTTAAAACAATAGTGCCCGTGTCATTGTTAGTAGTATGTATGAGTATCACAGTTTGAAGAACACAAACAGCAACAATAGGCACAGTCTGCTAGTTAGATGTGTACTTTTATTGTTTACAATGTAATACGTAAATAAACAAACCCTGTTATCTAGCAGAATAAAAAAAATTCCAAATACCACAACAAACGACCACTTATTAGCCCCATAAAATTTAATTTTGTTTGTCTCTGGATTTTTCTCGAAACATATACATAGAAATTAAACCCCAAGTAAGTTATTATGTTCAGGTGAACGCCATCTATCTACTAATTATATATATATAAATTTGGGAGTTACTTTAATTTACTCTCAAACAGAAACTAAAGTTTAAGAGTTAATTTCGGGCTATACCAGTATTTCACTAATTATAATATGTATTGTCATCTTGTCCACGTCATAATAAAGAGCTTGATCATGGTACATTTTAGTATATGTTTCACCTTAATAGGTAGCATAATTCTTATAGAGCATCAATTTTAAGGTTTGCAAACAAATTTGTTTTGGTTGATTTTTCCCGAAAACTACGCATGAGGTTTCGCACTCACTCATATTTTATTCAGCTTAATACGATCTATCGATTTGTATTTGTTTCAAATTTGAAGATCTTTTTGTTACGCAATAATGTTGTATTGAAAAAATGTTTTATCCTGGTAGTGGGTTTCTGTTAACGTGTATTAGCTATCTATCTATACACACACAAACATATTATATATACGTAGTAAGATTTACAGGGTATTTCAAAACTACTCTGACAACGTTTGAGAGGTGATTCCCGACACCAAGATAAGACAAAAAGTATAGGCCAACTTGGGTGCACAAATGCTTCCTTTCGGAGTTATAGACTTTCGAAAACATGAAAAACTGAACTTTAAAGGGCTATAGCTCCAAAACTATAGAACCTACAATAGTCGGGTCAAGACTTCACTTAGGAACTAATACGTGCACTGTCCAAACATGCATGTTTGAGAATCCTAAGGTACTCACGCAACAACTTTTATGGACGCAATTTGTCTACGAGCACATCATTTGAAGTACCCACCTCTACAAAAGTTGTTGCGGAAGTACCGCAGGATTCTAAAACATGGATATTTGGATAGGACTCCTATTAGTTCCTAAATAAAGTTTTGACCCGACTACGGTAGGCCCCGTAGTATTGGAGCTATGAACCTTTTAAATTCATTTTTCCATGTTTTCGGCAGCCTATAACTCCGAAAGGAAGCATTTGTGCGCTCAGGTTCGTCTATAATTTTTGTCTTATCATAGTGTCAGGAATCACCTCCTAAACGTTGACGGTGTTGTTTCGAAACACCCAATAGATATAGATACATATATAAATATATAAACGATATTTGTAATGAGTTTCTAGATTGTCCTTCATTGAAACTTAAAAATTCTTTGTTGTAAGTTTACACATTGTATTTACTTTACTTTTAAATGAGATTAATTTCTGCAAAGAATTACGGAAATGTACATGGAACAAACCTGTTAAGCATTAATTTGAGTTTAATTAATGCTCTCTTTTGGTTATCAAAAAGCATCAGTAAGTTAAAATTCCAAGTTTGATATCCAATAACCCAGAAAGAAAAGTTTGAGCAAGCAAATATTTCACATGTGTACTAAACAAATCTTAAGCCAAACGTGAGTTTGGTCTAGATTTGATGACTTAAATACACGTAGATAGCGTGTGATATAAGATACTGTAACTGCAGGTATATACGCCAGTGCAGCTAAATACGCCAAGTGTTCAGTGCTGGGACGTTCCCAACGAAATCCGCTAGAATGCGCCTCCAATATGTGACACGGGCTTGGACAAGTCCGATTTGATGAATGCTCTGGGAGACAGCGCTGAGATCACCACGCCGTCGAGTATTGTTTGAATCAGGAAGGTTCTGTCTAAGGACGTTATTATTTCAATAGAGGTAAGAATCCATTATTAGTACCGTACTAACTCAGAACATTGCCGATTGTTTACAGCAGTGTACGCCTTATTTCGTGTCCGTCTGGGAACACTTTGTTTTGTAAATGTAATTAGTACCGTACTAACTCAGAACATTGCCGATTGTTTAGAGCAATGTACACCTTATTTCGTGTCCGTCTGGGAACACTGTTTGTAATTGTAACTTCAGAATTTGTGATTCCATGGCTACTACTAAATCAATACCAAGCATGGTGCAGCGAAATACGCCAGGGCTTGTGCAGGACTGAGTGCAGAAGACATAAATCCTGTCATTTGTCCCACATGTTCCATGTAATATCGGTGTAGTATTTTTAAGTTGCAGTACACTGACACTATTTGTTTATCCTCTTGTGGACTAAAACTTTTCAGTTTGGAACTTCGTTTCAACTTTTTGGAGACTATCGGTTTTACATTTTATCTTTTTATGTTCATCTTACACTTTGATTATTCTATTGTTTGCTTCAGCCGTGTTGTGTAGTAATATTTGAGTTCGTATAATACAGACGATGTAAACAGTTGCAATATTTATTACAGGTTTCTAGTAGTATCCTAGACTTGGCGTAATTACCTGCAGGTGTTGGTAAATACACCAGTTTGTAACATTTTTTTTTTTTTACCTTTTGTAGAAAATGGAAGTGAGTGGCATCATTGCAACGTTTCTTCTACACGCGGAAAAGGCTACTCTGCAACGCGCATGTGCTGTTCTTTGTGTTTCGTGAAAATTAAGGCCATAAAAAAGTCCAACACCTTTAACATGGCGTATTTACCTGCACCTACCTTATATATTATTTTTCGACTGTTTCTCAAAAATAAAAGTCAAATAAAGAAAATTAATTGATCCTTTAATAACGCTTAGATCAGCAAAATGCACTAGTAATTATTTTCTGGAGAGAAAATGTTTTCAAAAACCAAGAGATATCAACTAAAGCATATATTCTACACGCTGCTTATACTGTTGCTGATGTCTAAAATAAAGAACATTGGTATTGTGTATCATTACTCAGTATTGATCATACATTTACTTGAACAGCTAAGCAAATTAATCATTATTATTTCTTTTAAATTCGAAACAAATAGCAATCTTTCTTCTTACGTGTCTTAACATTTATAACAAAATACCACAAATATATACATGCATGAATTATTCGAATATATATAAGACAAACATACATGTCTTAGAGCTGTGCATCCTCTTTTCACAGTGAAAATCAATACATACGGACGTAGGAATAAACCAATATTCGTCTTCTACTTGGCAAATAAGTTAAATTTTATGTAGTATCTTGAGAAGACATGATACGTCAGACTAGTATGTGCTTAATATTATATTTTATTTATTTACTCTATATTAGCTCTTTGACTTATCGTAGTATGAAAATACAGTGAACATCAGTATATAACAAGCGGAATTCGAAGTAGAACATCAACTGATGTAGACTTTCCTAATGTCTTACATGACGGACTCCACCTGGATCGAAATCATATTAAATTTTTAATGCCAGTAGGCTGTTTCCAGTGATGCGATTAAACTTTTAGAAGTAAAATAAAGCAGATGCCATATAGGTGCACCTTCTTACTTCGGCTTGCAATAATAATCAGGACCTGGAGTGCATTGACCTAAAATGACAGAAAAGTATTTTATCAAATGATGCTAAAGTTACTAAAGGTTGGTAGTAAGACTATTCATGGCTTTGGATTAATTGTTTTAACAAAAGAGACACTGACCAAAGCTTAAAACTTTACTTTATTTTAAATTATAATTTGTAACTGTTTCGGATATCTAGCAGATCCTTCTTCAGACACGATCGAAATTAATGAAAATACAGACATATATATAAATAAACATATACAGCAGTTACAAATTATAACTTAAAATAAAGTAAAGTTTTAAGCTTTGGTCAGTGTCTCTTTTGTTAAAGGTTGGTCTTAAAATTAATTATAAACAACTTTAAAATACTAGTAATTTTAAGAGATATTTTTTCTAGGAATCACTTAATATATTTTCAACAAGCGGAAAGATAGAAAATGTGTTTGGGTCTTCCTTTGCACATATTTAATTTCTTATAGATCAGTGGCGGCTCTTGAAGTTAAATTGATGAAAACTTATACCTGTTTCACCACTGCAACCTAAGGGAATAAAACCTACCTAATGAACTACTTATTCTATATAGCTTTCTAAAACTTTAAATTTTGTCGCTGCAAGCTCAAAGAAGAAAACTTTACAAATTTTTACCGTCCCGACTTACCTTGAGAGCCACCAGTATTGTCTATAACAGGTAATTATCTTATATCATTTTAGAGAAGGTATTTCATGATTTATATTTTGATATAAAAAGCAAGACAACCACCGTATGAGTGGATTTTCTCGACGGTCTCCCATTTCCTCCTCCTCCTTTCCACCATTTCATTTATTATCATCACCGTATCATTTAGCCTCGGAACATAATCGTGGCACGTTCAACTAAAAGGAAATTAGATGTAATAAAATCAATGAATTTGTACATCACGTGTTTTACGTACCTATTTTTATGTAATGAATATTTTAAAATCTAGTTCAACTTTCAAACAGTTTTGTAAGCTGCAATGAAGAGTAACATTATATCAGTAACAAAATCCGACAAATAACACAAAAGACAAAAATCACCTTAGAAATGCATATTTTTAAGAACCTAATGCCATGAATGGAATTTGAATAAGCAGTGCATTGCATCATTCATAATAGAAATGTTGGCAATAAGTAATATGCGAGAACTATTTCTATATTTTCTTTCAAAACAACATTTCTCTTCTAAATTTTAGTTGTTAATAAGCTGGTTACGAGCAATAAGATTTCTTGCGTATATTCCTTAAAATCGAAATTTTGGATAATCTTGTTTTATTTATGTTAATTTGATATTGAGAGTCTGCAGAATATATAATCACATACTTTTCTTTCGTACACGTCTGTACCAATAACTGACTAGTAAGACATATTAAACCTATTCCTACGTTATCCACAAGTCATCTTAAATAAAAGTAATGTCACTTACGTTGTGCGCAAATTCAAAGTAATTGCAAAGCTACATAGAAAGTTACAAACACGACTAATTCAAAGAAATTGCAAAGTTACTTAGAAAGTTACAAGCACGACTAATTCAAAGTAATTGTAAAGCTACATAGACAGTTATAAACACAAATAATTCACAGAAATTGCAAGGTTACATAGAAAAGATACAAATATCACTAATTGTGTTAGTACTAGGAATATGATTTCCATTTCAAGAAGAATGTATCCAGTGATGAAAATTTTCCGGAAAAGTTTTCGATTCATAAAAACATACTCCTATATCGTTGTTTAGCCGTGATGTGAGGTGGAAAATTTTCTTCTACATTTTCCCGGAAAATTTTCCGTTCTAAACAAATATCAGTGATCAAGTAACAATTCCTCACTAATCATAAAATTGATTGAATTCATATATAGAAGTGTTAAAAAGTGAAAGATCGTTTAAAGAATCTGAAAAATTTCATGGCTCAGACAATGTTTAGTACTATGTAGGAACAAGTGAAACAATTTTTCATGAATCGAAAAATTGTCTGTCCTGTATGGAAAAAGTGAAAAACCTTTTATGTATTGAAAACTTTCATTATTTTGAAGCAAAAATAAAACAACTTTCTGTGAATCGGAAAGTTTTATTGCTCTATAGAAACAAGTGGAAGGAATTTTCATGGATCCGGAAAATTTTCATTGCGATGTAGAAACAAGTGGAAAAACTTTTCATAAGTCGGAAAATTTTGTATATTATGTATAGTTATGTTAGAAGGAAAATTTTACACTATATTTAACTGCACGTTGAGCTATAAAATTCAATTCCTGTAGAGGAAAGTTAGACTGCAACAAATTATAATTCTCCAATTAGCTTTCGGGAACCGGAAATTTCTCTAATATTTCAAGTTGGGAAGTAAAAATTTACATAGTGTTTCTCTGTGTGTGTGTAAAGTGCAGGGAACATACATCTAGTTCGTAGAGAACAGAGAGTTGATTTTGAGTTTAACGTCCCTTTCAGCAGCGAGGCTATATGAGACGGAATCAACTGATTAACGTGGGATGCGAACTACATGAGCTCCCGCCAGGAATCGAAGCCAGGTCTCCCATGTCAAAAGGCGCGTATGCTAACCGATTAGCAACGAAGGATCTCGCAGAGAGAGAGAGAGCGACTATGTAAATTTTTACTTCCCAACTTAAAATACTAGAAAATTTTCCGGTTCCCGAAAGCTAATTGGAAAATTATGATTTGTTGCTGACTAACTTTCCTCTACAGATATTCAATTTTGTAGTTCAATGTGCAGTTAAATATAGAGGAAAATTTTCCATCTAACATCATTATACATAATATAAAAATTGTCCGGATTATGAAAAGTTTTTTTTTTCCACTTGCTTCTACATCGTAATGAAAATTTTCCGATCTATGAAAATTCCTTTCACTTGTTTCTATAGAGCAATAAAACTTTCCGATTCACAAAAAGTTGTTTTACTTTTTGCTTCAAAATGATGAAAATTTTCCGACTCATAAGAAGTTCTTCCGTTTTTCCATAGAAGACAGAAAATATTTCGATTCATGAAAAATTGTTTCACTTGTTCCTACAAAGTACTGAAAATTGTCTGAGCCATGAAAATTTTCAGATTCTTTAAACGATCTTTCACTTTTTAACATTTCTCTATATGAATTCAATCAATTTTATGATTACTGAGGAATTGTTACTTCATTACTGATATTTTTTAGAACGGAGAATTTTCCGAAAAAATATAGCGGAAAATCTTCCGAAAAATTTTCCACCTCACATCACTAAATGTATCTTTCAACGATTAGATTGTATTTATTTTAGATTATGACAGGCAGATCAATATAGACAGACTGCACTCGGCAGCTATGACGTGGACCAACGGGATTTACTTTTTACCTCTGTAAATTCTATTTCAATTTCTCCCTCCCTTTATCATATAATATTGAAAAGCTTTGAAAGATCTTTTTGTTATTTTATTATTTTAAATTATCTTTTGAAATCGAACATGAAGTTGGTATTTTAATTGAAATCTTGATTCAATTCTTGAGTTACACTATAAATCAATAAATTGATAAATATAAATAAATCAGATTCTACTTC
Organism: Thermobia domestica; assembly: GCF_964235325.1. Classification (NCBI taxonomy): domain Eukaryota; kingdom Metazoa; phylum Arthropoda; class Insecta; order Zygentoma; family Lepismatidae; genus Thermobia; species Thermobia domestica. Next base: position 211,778,166 of record NC_137463.1, read on the forward strand.
ATTGTAAGAGGTTTCTTGCCTTCTTATAGTAACTATATAAAATTTAACAGGATACAGTAACTTAAATAGATGTTTATAGTAAATAAAAATGATGTTACTCCCCAATACCTGTTCATATGTATATATTGAGTTTCCATATCTAAAATGAAGACACACTTGTTGCTATCCTTTAAACTCTTGAACATATTCCGTGCAAAAGACAAAAATTAATGACTGCGTTGTGAAAGAAAGAAAAATTGATAAGTCACTATGAGGCTCATATTTAAAACACTAAGTCTAAGCATATCTTTTGTTCACAAAATATTTCAATAGAATTTACAGACAAACAAAATGCACATGCATTGTTCTGTGCCGAATGTTTAATCTAACATCTAGAATACAAGTTAAATGACAGCAAAAGTTTATTTTTAAATGTTATGATGAATAGGTACATCATAACCATTTCATTTTTAAAGAACTTTCACAAAAGAAAATGTTATCTTAGCTTTTCCAAGTGCCCAGTCTTGGAAATACCCAGAAATACCATCAAACTTTTGAATATTTCTGGGTTAGTTAAATTTAATTCAGTATGACTGTGGTAAGTTGCTAGTTATAAGTTTCTTGTCGAAGGACGGCTATACATCAAGTGACGGTACATATGTAAAACTTCAATTTTCTTTATACATGATATAATATATATATAATACAAAATACTAACAATATATAATTATGATAATCGTGTATAAACAAATTTAATGAGATCAACCCTTAATTTATACATCCATAAAGATCAGAAAATAAATCAACATAACTTTGAAAAATACATATGAATCTTACGATATAATTATTTGGTCAAACTACTTTAATAATTTCATTTTATATTAGACTTCTAGCGACACATTAAACTTCAAATTATAACATTACTAAAAATATATTGATTAAATGGTTAATTTTGAAATCTCATAATGTAATTTATTTCTCGTATCGATAGTTGATAAATTAAAGCTCAGTGTATCATTTTATACATTTTGAAATGAAATTAATAGAAATGGACTATGCTGTGTTGTGCCTGTGCTTTCTTATCAAAAACAATTTTGCTCGCGTACTGAAACTAATTTTTTTTTTTTTTTTTTTTTTTGGCAAAATGTCTCTGCGATTTCTTTACATATGCAGGATTTTCGATTATTTAATATCAGGATAGATTTATTAGAAAGATTTTTTTTTCAAAATATTTTAGTATTATTGTAAAATAAATAAATCAATAACAATGTGGATGAATTTGCTTCTACTATCCACACTGCTGGAAAAAAATATCGAAACTAATTTGTGTTGAGACTTTAAGGGAATTTTGCAACCCTACGACGAATACTAAGGTTATTGGCTGTTTGGATTAATTCCTCTTCAGCAACTTGACTACAGATACATGGACCTACTGTTTAAAGTGGAATCTCAACAATATAATACACTCGAATCTTCAAAGATCATTCTAAAATACGATACATGTTTCAGTCATGAGATCAGTGAAAATATTACCTGTAATATCCCAGCATTTGAATCTATAAGGTAATTTATGTGTAAATGAAATTAATACAGAAAATTAATTTTTAAGTAGTAAACTTCTCTTAATATCCAAATGAACTCTAAAAAAGAGGAAACCATTCGCCTGACTCAATTTTCGAATGCTTGAAAGTTATGTAGAAAGAGATAATCAAACAATATAGTTTCGTAAAAGAATTGAGTTATAAATATTTCCCTAAAACAAGAGCTGAATAACCAATGAATATTTTCATATAATAAAACATAATATCAAACTAACACCTAATTATTTCATGTTTTTACTGTTCGTTTCTATGCCACCTTCTCTTCGCAATTTGAAATTATGTCAAGAGCAAAAAGATTAATTACAGAAGAAATGAAACCCCATAAGTGAATTGGATTATGTATAACATCATAAACAATTTATATGCAAAGACAATCGATTTTTTATCATTGTCATCTATGTCTCTAGGATCCATATCCTCATACTTTTATTATTATCCATTTCAAAATCTAATCTTACATTCAATATCCGTATAACTCACATCCATATATCCACATTCCATATCTATATAACCTGAATATTCTCGTTATCTCCTTTTAGATAAGCCAAAGACGTTTCAAATACAACTCTAAATACTCGTCGTATGTTTCACATAAGATCAATATACAATGCCCTTATAACAAGTAACACTTCGCTACTTTCAATCAGGAATGGCGGAATGCAACACATATCCTGAAAGGGCCAGTCTTAATCAAGATGCAGATGGATTCCTAGGGTCAGTCAGCAATGAGTTCGGGAGTTATGGCCCTGTAAAATTAACATAGGAGTCCATAGAAAATAAACGTTTAGGCATTTTTTGAAGTCTCTTTCTCATAACATTATGTAATATACTACACAAAATCATACTTTCTATAAAGAGCGAGAGGCAAGTGGAAGATGGTATCCAAACAAATAACAACACTGACTTCGGTTTAAATCAAATAATTGTTATTCAAGCCAAATTATCATGAATTAATTCAGTGTGTTCACTAATATTTCTGAAACCATGTATATACAGTGGCGTACGCAGAAGATCAATAAAGAGAGGAGGAAGATTAAAGCTTCCAAATTCAGATAATTTTAAGTATTTGTATACATATCTTAATATAATAAATATTTATTTAAAAACTTTAAAAAATTAACATTGAACTTTTTTTTTCTTTTTAGTTCCTATATTTATGTGGGCTTATGTTGTTATTAAGCGAACTTTCCGATGCTGTTCCTCTGGGCTTTCCTAATTTCGGTAAGCATCTTACTATTAATACATACTTATTGTCTGTTATAGAGTAGCCTTGTCAACACGGCGACAGTCATGGCTTCGTAACGAGTACTACTTTTCTTTATTCTTGTACGCGCCAAAAATGGCCTATCACAAACCAAAACAACTGCAAACCGTTGAACGAGGGTTACACAATCACTGGACGTCGTTTCAAAGTACAAAAGTAATAGGGGGCACTTCTACATCAATTTTAATCAACCCACACAATTGTATTTCCTCGTATTGAAAGGGATAGAGTAATTTGTTTTTAGATAGAATGAAAGAAAAGATATGAAGTATTGAAAGGGAGGGAGAAAATAATTAAAGCAAGTGGGTATCTTTTTTACATTATGTTCCTATGGTACACTTCCGAAACAATGGAGGTTCAATATAAAAACCAAAAGTGCTTGATGTATCAATTCTGGTTTCAACAGAGTGATAAAGTCGGTAATGGAACCTGTTCTTGGGCTGATAAACCCTTCCAAGTTACACTCGAGAGAGATCAATATCGGATCCGGAAGTGATAATAGATTTCTAATATGCCCAGTTTTAGTAGAGATTATATTTGTAGTAGGGTTGGAATCTATTCTTGAAGTACTAAATCCATAGGGTGTGCCAAAAATCATGAAAGGGTTATAACTGTGAATAGCTTTGTTATTTATCATTAGTTTCCATTGATGACCAAGGATGGGAAATTGTTTACATTTATGTGTGGAATATACTGCTCCAAAACTGATAATTTTATCTGTTAACAAATCCATTAAGTGAAAAATGCACTTCATCACTCATCACTTTGTGGATTAAATTATTGTTTTCTATGACCAACTTCTGTATTCGAACTGCATATGCAAGTCTTGGACGATAATCTGTGTATTTGTCAATTGTTGCACCATTTGGGTTTTGTAAGAGTAAAGATACAAATCGATTTTCAGAATTCACCAAAGTGACGTCCTTGCCAACTTAAGCTGGTCAGAACGTCTTCGTGTTGAAGTTTCTTAATCCTCATCAACATTGTCTTGCACTCGTTGGATGTTGTCCTCTGAAAGAACTAACCTTGGTCTCCCACGTTCTGGTAAGTCGCTCACTGAACCCTGTTGTCTGAAGCGTTGAATCAACTGACAGATCATGAATTATGATGGTCTGGTCCTAATGTTGAAATGGTGAAAATATGCTTGTTATGTGAGGAAATTGACATCTGGATTATTTCGGTTCATTGAACGGTGCTGAATTTTTATGTGGTCAATCTCCCATCCCGTATCAGTGAGGCCCATAATGCCGGATCCTGAGATTATATACAACAAATAAGTATAAACAATCTCCCATCCTTGGTCTTTAAGTCTGTGAAATACCAATGGAAACTAATTATAAATGGAAACGTTATTCACCGTTACGATTTTTGTGACTTTTGGCCCACCCTGTAGAAGTAAATTTCTACCACTTCCGGTTTCAATAGAAGATTAAGATTAAGATAAGATAAAATAATCCATTGATTATTTTTATCTTTGGATAAGAATCTTACATCGTTGCACCAACAGTTTGTGAGAAAGGATTAACTTATCCACGAGTAATCGGAAGCTGTATAAAACTATGACGTTTATGACATGACGTCATGCAATATCATGCATTTGATTGGCTAAAACAGTGCAGTAACTGAAAACTGATTCGCGTAGCATGTGGTAACTTTTGTATTAGATATGGGAAGAAAGCGAGTGAAGTTGACTGCTCGGGAAAGCAAATAAGTTTTAATGCTTTTGGACAAGCATATCCTTTAACAAAAACATAATAAAAGTAATATCAAATACTAAAAAAGAAGCTGTTTCTGATATTCCAAAATATGTATAGGAGCGCTTTTTTTTTTAATAAGCGGGATGGCGTGGAAGATCCGCCGGCGAGAGCTCATGTAGTTCGGATCTTACATTAAGCTGTAGGATCGCATCTTATATAGCCTCGCTGCTGAAAGGGATGCTAAACTCCAAACCAAATCAAATATAAATATCTAGGGTCCAAATATTAAATTGAAAAAATATAGAAGAATAGCTCTGTTCTAGCAGATCAAACTCCTTTATCCGCCTATTAAGCGACATTTTCAAGTAATTGTGGGTAGTCCATTTTTCTTAAATAATGTTTGACTACAAACTACGCTAAGCTTCACACAAATACCGTCTTGTCTAAAACCCAACGTTCGGTTTTTGCACTGAAGTATAGGGTAGGATAGGGAGAAAAAGAATATTAGAGTAGAATACGGTAATGTAGGGTAGAGTAGTGTAGGTTAAGTTAGATTACGTTAGCTCAATGCTTTGCCATTATTTTCAAATGTAGGGTAGGGTAGAGTAGGTTAGGTTATGTTACCTCAATGTTTATTTTCAAATGTAGGGCAGAAAAATGAAATGAAATCTTTAACGTCCCACGTTTATGCCATTTAGGCTAAGGGAGACAAGTGAATGATAGAAGAATTGGTGGAATGAGAATGTTGGAGGAAACGGAAGTACCCTGAGAAAACCCACGATCACGATCTTGTCCGAAACAAATTTACTTGGCCTGCAATCGAACAAGCGGCCCCACGGACAAGAGGTAAGCGCTCCAAATGTAGTGTAGAGTAAGTTAGGTTATGTTACGTTAAGATACCTTACAATCAATATTTAGGCCATTATTTTGAAGTGTAGGGCAGAGTAGGAAAGGTTAGGTTAGGTTAACTCATCATATTGTCGTGTCTCACCATCACACTGTATTTAACAGTTATATGAGTATGAGTGGGGGAATAATGGGGAAACGAGGTTATATGTCCCCGTCTCACCCCACACGACTCTGTTCAGACAACCTTTTAAAAACCCAAATTTTGACATAGATTTACATTTACATCGCCGCGCCAGTTCCGCTGGAAAAAATATAGCAATGGTTTAAGTTTACATTTGCATCGCCAGTTGGTTATACTTCATTCCAGAAAGTAGCACTGGTGTACGTAAATATGGTCATCTTAATTAAGTAAAGTTTATTTTAGTAGTTGACCGCAGGGCCGTGGCGTAAGGGGTGGCGAGCGGGGCGAAGGCCCCGAGCGCCGAAGTAAGAGGCGAAAAATTCGGGAAGAAAAAGATAGGAAAAATTGCTTGGAATATATGTATGGGGGCGCCGTCGTATACTCTCGTTCCAGGCGCTTATTTTCCAGAGCACGGCCCTGGTTGACTGCCGGGTTTGCATAATGTTACGAATTGGAGATGCGGTGTAGATTTACGTACGGATCCAGAACAAATTCTTTTTAAGTAAATCGACTTTTTGTATCTTAAATAATCATTCTTGGGGTGAGGGCTTGCATTCCTTTGTACAGATTCATTTTAAGGGAACTTCAGTGTATGTTTACGATAAAAACTATTGCGCAAAAGACACTAACCAACTCTTGCTAGATGGTCATTAAAAGCATGAACGCTATCTAACCAAGTTACGGTAGGAGCACAGAGGAGTGACCCAATCGGGTTTGCGTCAGCGAAAGTGGGTATAGATATAAACGAGGATAGTGCAAACACTATATATGGCATCAAATTACCTTACATGTTGAATAATGTGTTTGTACGTTACTAAAAACGTTATAGGTAATTTCCCGATTTTTTTTTATTGCTTGTACATTTGTGTTCCAAATTTAGGGTTAAGTGCTGTATCGCCGGACCAGTTTTAGGAAATTTACCGGGTAAATTGGTTAATTCATTTTGATTTCTGATGAAGAATGATTGAAAGTCATGTAGTGGGAAAACCTGAAGTTAAGGAAGTGTCTGTTGTTGGTTGTTTTCAATGTAAGCAGCATTGCATATGGAGGCGGAAGGGACTATTTGGCGGAGAGGTACCTTTGTTTTGATTTAGCGGCAGATAAGGCAGTGTGGAAATGGCGCGTATGTGTCAATGTTCAAATACTCGTATTTGAGTTTTATCGAATTATATCGTAACTAAACCAATCAATCAATCTAACCTGCTAGGTGGCCACTACGACAATGTGTTTCTGCAAATAGTGCAGATCGTGTATTTTATGTTTACTAGTGGATAGTTATTAGTATGAATCCATGACAAGTGCTATCGAAACTCATACCATTACCAAAATCCACATGTTTTCACTACCCTCGCTTACACGCGTACACACCGTCGCTGATACGCCCGCTCCCTTCGGATACACTTCTGCGCTACGTGCGGGTCCACTAGCTTCGCCCTGCCCCGACTCGGTTAAGTAGCATTTTGTGCTTTTTAATGGCCACCTAGCACAAGTTGTTTTATGTTTTCTGCACTGTAGGTTTTATGCCATACCTATATCCGGAGTCCATATTTATACGAATATATTGAATTTTTATTCCAAGTTGTAAAAATTTACACGTAGCTGTTTTCAAGATAATTGACTTGTAACTCAACCTAACCTAACCTAAAGCTTAAGTTTAGAGTTGCTCCTCCAGTTTCGTACCTACAAAAAAGCAGTAAAAACATCAAAATCGTGGATCCGTGCAGTTTTGCTATACGGATCCATAGTAGTAGTTGTAGTAAGAAGTAGTAGTAGTAGTTAGAGTAGGGGTAAGAGGAGGAGGAGTAGGAACGGGTTAGAAGCTCGCAGGGGTTCATTGGATTATGTTCTTGACATAAAATGGGCACGCTGCTGAATCAGCGTACCTTCCGCGTCTTGCAAATAGTACCCACTTCCACATATCTTTTCTTGTATTAAACATAATTTTACTGCCAAAGTTACACACCTCCATACTGCCAAAGTTACACACCTCCAAAGTTACTGCCAACACATGAGAACTTCAAATCACCACTTTTTACCTCATTTCTAATGTAAATTTTCTTAATTTTTATAAAAAAATAAACGGAGGGCTAACTCTAAACTTAGCCTAAAATAATATAATGTTATCTAATCTAATCTAAAGAAATTAGTACATTTTGGTATTTTTTGTTTCGATATTCGTGTGGTCCGGCGATACAGCACAATTGCTCAAATTAACATAACACATTACTAACGTAAATTTCACAATTATGTGAACCTCTTAACGCTCAGACATTTGTCGTTGCGCGACATGAATTAGCACATTGACTTCAGATACTTTATTACTTTATAGGAAAATCCAAACATAACAGGTTCGACTTTCATTAATATATTTTTACGCAGCTATATATTTGAGATGTCTTCAGGTAAGACAACAACATTTTCGATGAGTAACACACTATCTGTTAAAATATTATTATTAAATACAAATTTCTTCCGTAAATTTTACAAATCTATGGATCCGTACAGTAAATGTGCACCGGCGATTCTAATGAAAATTTGCTTACCTTTTTTTAAAAATATATACACATCAAGTTATTACTTACAGTCGTTACTGCATGACTTATTGGAAGAAGTACGATAGGAGCAATCAATAGTTTTTATTATAAAATTTGCAGAACATGCTAGCAGATTTAATGAAAGGATGGCAGCAGTTCTAGTTTATGACATACAAAGTTAATGTTCCAATTTTCTGCTTCGGTTTATTACTTATCTTTTCACACTTATTTCTGCAGTATTTAATATACAAGGGCATATTCAACCCAAAAAACCAAAATTTTAAAGATGTATAATGCCAATAGACCTGTTAAATGAACGAATGTGGCAGTGTATGCCATAAAATATAATTGACTCCAAGAGAGTGTCTTGCTTCAGGGTCGAGTCTTATAAATATAATTACCTTAAATGTGAGGTAAATTTAAAATACTGTGTCCAACTCTACTAGGTAGCCACTAAAAACTAAATTTCTTCAATTCACAAACTACAATAAATAAGTCAATGAATAAAATAAATAATATAATGAATTAGTGCAAGTATGCTACTTTAATCGGTCCATTGCAGTAATGACAGATATTTATTGACGTAAATATCACTTTCTTGCTTTAGAAACAATTGAAATAAGCACAGTAACACAATTTATATTGACATAACCACATAAACCGCCAAATTATTGATATAATCTTCTGCAAGCAATCCTGCAACAAAACGCTGTAAAATATCCAAAACAGAATACTTCGACAGGTGAAAACGATTACAAAATGCATCATCGTTGAAATACTCAAAAGGATTTTCCCTGTCTCATTATTCTTCTAGGTCGGATAGCATATTCTATCTGTTCGAGCACTTCAGATTCATCTAAACTATGCAAATCTTTTGCAAGCATATTAACTCTACTCACAGCTGATCAAGACGTTATCAAGGATTAATCTCCCGTTTTCGATGGCTAATCTTAATTCGGCGATTTGGCGTCCTCGGTTGGTGCAACCGGGCATAAGAGCTGCGAGATTGAATCTATTCTTACTCTGAATCCACATAAAAACAATTTTAGTCCAGGATCTAAGGAGAGTTGAGCATGCATGGAAAGCCTAACACAGTTTTATTTCTGATTATTGTTATAGGCACTATAGTGATCGTGAAAACCCATGTCGTCGCCCTCCAGCGTGGTCCACAACCTGGGAAGAGGGGGAAAAAGGGGTGGGGAGCAGGAAATCGTGGATCTTCATGGTGGTCCTAGTAGTCCTCCTAATTGTCAAAGGGCATGAACCATACCTCGTTGGAAAGCTTATAGAACACAAAGTCCGACAAGGTAACTTTTGTGCCCCCCGTGCCAAACGTGTAAAAGAAGAAAAAGAAGAAAATTAAAAAATTGGAAGAAGATCAAATTTTCATAAAATTTGTAGGACCCTGGAAACATTGTTGTTTGTCGTATGCAGGAAAAAATAATCTCACATGCACCCCATAAATTGGCACCAATCATATTTAAAAATGAAGGGCGTAGATACAATAGCAAGAGAGATAAAAATTCGGAACTTCATAGCTCCGATGGTCACTCAGTACATATTTTTCGATGGATTGTCGTCACGTTAACAGCCCTAGCGACGCCCCTAATTGTCACAAGGACATGAAAAATACCTTGTTGGAAAGCTTGTGAGACACAAATTTCAGAGAGGCAACCATTTGTATCACCCTGCGTGCCACAAACAACAGTGTTGCCAGAGTCCCACAAAGTTAAACTTGTTTTTTTTTATTTTTTATATTGTCTTCTTCTTTTACGGGTTGGGCATGAGGGCACAAAAGTCACGTAGTTGGAATCTATATTCTATAAGCTTTCTAACGATGTAAAGTTCATGTCCCTGTTATAGATAGGGGCATCGCTAGGGCTGCCAGACAAGTGAAGGTAGACGACAAATCTACAAGGGGGTGGAAACTAGTACCAGCTTCCAAATTTCTATCTCCCTTGTTTATTGTTCATTATTTATCAACTACGCCATTCATTGTTTTTATATATGACTATTACCAATGTCTAGCGTACATGTGAGACTTTTTCCTGCGTACGACATATAACAGTGTTGCCACCGTTCCTTAAATTTTAAATATGTGCCTTTTTTATAAGAAAATATACACTGGAGAAATTAGCAAATTCAATAACCCCTACTTACCTTTCGTAAGCCCAATGACCAAATATAGGGTATTCATTTATTTATATTGATACCAATTTTAATGCTTGTAGCTCGTTTGGGGAAAATGTAAAGACAATTTGAATTGGCTATTACGGATAACATTCTTTGAAATGCATCTTTAGTTGTAAAACCATTATCATATTGTTAATAAATGTAACTTGAATAAATATATAATATTAACAATACAACAACTTTATTTGCACTTACCTTTATTTGTTGAACATTTGTGTTCCTGATGTTAATCCAGCCAATTTCCAATGACAAATAACGTCCACATCTTCACGTGTTGTGTTGTTTAATAACACTTCTTCATTTCACAAACGAACTGTTCTTGATTTGAAATATTTCCACTTATTTTTTAACTAAACATGAATCACTTGAGGCCTAACGTATTGTAACTGTTGTGTTAAAGTTTGCATATCAATTTAAAAAATAAATCTAATACTAATTGTTTGTTCTTAATCATTGCAATTGGGTATAATTTACTTAGTCACTATCAGCTTCTTCGCAATATTATTTTGTCTCAAGGATTTTTGCAATTGTCCTTACAAGCAAAACCTTTTTGCAAAACCTGATAAATACTGGCCTTACAAGCACAATAACTGCAGCAAAACGACTTATTTACAAAACACCTGCAAGCCAGTATTTAGCAGGTTTTGCATTTGCAAGGTGGAATTAAGATATCTGGTATGGCAGGCTGTCATCAGAAGTGGACGTATGATTTTATTGTCATCTAAGAAAAAAACAAACTTGGTTAAATCTAAAGGCTCTGCAAACGGGATTGCGAAGTTACTCCAATAGTACAATTGAACACTGCCTCTCAGTACATGTTATCGGAAAGATTTGGAGGTGCACGGTAAACAACCAATGTCATTAACTGCTGATAGGAAAGGAGAATGAGGTGGATGTAGCAGCACCTGGAACCCCTACTCATTAGTGCCAGCTGTGGTTACCTGACTCGTGCGGGGGGACGAGCGTTGTCGTGTTGCAGGAGCACCCCTTTCGCCCATTTTCCTGACCCTTTTCTCTGAATTACACGGCACAAACTCCGAAGTTGTGTCACGCATGACTCCCTGTTAATTGTAGTCCCGGTTTCCAATTTTTTCAAAGTTTAGCAACGTGTCCAAAAATGTAATAGACATTGCTAATAACAGGAAAAATTGATTATCTTCTGTTATTTCCACTCACTTATAGTTATACTATTCAATTTTGCAACAAGATGGATCAGAATGGTTTCATGCAAGGATCAATATTGCTTCTACCTAACGCGAGTATATTTCAAATTATTGTATTAAAAAATTGCAGATTTTTCCTGCAGTTTCTTTGCTTATTGATTATGTATATCAAATAAGTCTTATATAAGATTCACTTTTACACATTTAAGATGAACTCTTTAATGAACTTCTTAAATAATGAAATTTACTAATTTGGATTATCTGAAAGAATCGGATTCGTATGTATTAATAACTTAACCAAAATATCAGCGAACGTCTACCATTACTCATGGCTTCCTTGCAAATTGAGCAGTGCATATTTTTGGTAATTGAATTTGGTGAGTAGTTGAAGTGTTTGGAACACTGTTTTAGCTGCCTACAGTGCTTGACTATTTTTCTCCATTTTCTCTTTAATAACGCGAAACTATGGACGAGCATCATAATACATGTTTTCAAAGGGCTCTTCATTTATGTATTTCCTGTTTATTCGATTCGTCTAACACTTCTGAGAATAAATACAATTATATTTTCACAAATCTGCTCTAAAGAACTTATTCCTGTCATAATTTGATAAATGCTGTTTCTTTGTTCATTGCATAACGTTGTAAACTTATGTATACGTGTTAGTTGATTCTTCAATACGGTTACTTTTTAATCAGTCAAATTTTGTCTTCCTCGCTCATTTTTCGTTATAATATTAACAAATCGATAGTATGTATATCACCATCTGATTTTGCTCCAATGAATAAAACGAAATAAAAACTAAAGTCTAAGTAGAAGACCATTACTGAAAACAGTAATAGATTCTTTCTAATGATAGATTAGTTAATAAGTGGTAGGTATTTCTCTTTGTCTACGTATATTTGTTGTTTTGAAAATGTTGTGTTTTGTATCAGTACTAAATATAGGGTTAAAATATTAATATAAAATAAAAATTAATATTAAAATATGGAGTATGATTTCTCAGAAAGCACTCGACATCCTACACCTGACAAAGTGGGGACGTTTGACCTATCTAATACGGTGTTAGGACTTTATTTGCCTGAATAACAGCCTGCACTTTCTGGGAAGGCTTTCTTCCATCAGTTTCTGATAAAAATCAAGCGTTATGGTCTCCAAGTCCCTCCTCGAAATGGCCTCGGACGAACTTCAAACACGTTCCAATTTATCCCATATGTGGTCAGTGGGCTTAAGATCTCCCATTCTGGGAGGTGTTCCACAGAACTAATACCATAATGCCACCTCATAATAATGGTGAATTGCTTACAGGAAATATTATTATGTTGTTAGAAACATTAGTCCATTCCGTAGAATTGTCATAGTGTGGGAAGCACTAAATTTGCCTAAATCTTTCCGTTCTGTGCACTGCGCATGCTACAAGGGATGACAACAGCGGATCTAACCAATACCAGCAGAATGCATTCCACGTCATAACATAGCACTACCGAATTTCACTGTTGTCACAACATTCAACTAGAAGGGTTCGTCAGGTTGGTGCCACATCCAAACTCTTTGCCATGGACTGATATATCAAGATAAACATGTTTCCAGACAGATTTTAGTCTTTCAATGACCCACTGGCCATGGTTTATGGGCATTACGCCATGTCAATCTAGCAGCCTGAATGACTCCAGTGATTTTAAGTTGTATGAAGCTTCCCTTCTATGAAATTCGGGGTTGCGCAGCTCTGTTGTGACAATATGGAGTGAGAAAGATACAGTAATGGGCGTTTACAACTTCTGATGGATGGGATGGACCAGTTGACGATGATTTGTGCGTACAATTCTTTCTAGCCTCTTTGTGTCCAGATCCCGGTGTTCGGGATATTCCACGATGCTGGTAATATCTAAACGTGTCCACTTTGTTTATTACGTCGCCAACCCTTGACTTTGGATACTCAATTTGGCTTTAATGACCCGTACTGACAAACCAGATATCTGACAACCTATGATGACTTCCCTTTCGAAGTCACTGAACTTGTGTGTGTACGTCATCCTAAGGGAAAATGAACTCCTACAGACACTCACGGTCACTACAAAGTGTACTCTTATTCAACCACTTGCTTTCTAGCGTATTTCGGGAAAGACTAATCCTATGTGTCAGTAGAGAAGTCTATTTATTTGGGAAGTAGTGTATATCACAAGTAAAAGAGAATAAAAACGATATTTTAGTCAAAACCTTGCCGTATTCAGGTCACTAGGTCAACATCATTCTTAATAATAGAAATGATTTAATTACTCATCATATTATGGGCATGTCAATGTTTTATTTTATACAACGTCAACCCCACTCAACATTTCTTAAGTATAATTAGAATACATTTTCTAACATTTTCTCACAGTTGTAAATATAACATAATGCTGTAATTTATTTTGGAAGTTTATTGAATGATTTAGTTTTACAAATCTCTCACAAGCATGCAAAAATACACTTTATCTGTAAGTCAAATGAAATGAAATATTTAAGTTTACGTCCCAAGATTATGCCGGCTAGGTTAAAGGAGACAGCAATGATGAGAAATAAATGAAATGGTTGAATGAAGTGGAAGGAAACGAGAGAACTCTGAGAAAATCCACACACACACACATATGGTGTTTTTCCACCACAAAGCTCACTTGGCGCGAGCTGGGATCAGACCAAGAACCCCATGCACAACGCTCTACCACTGAGCCACCGCGCCCCTGTTTTACCTGTAAATTTAAAGGCAGAGCGGACAATCTTATTTTGTAAAAATGAGAAATAGAAAGACAGATTTTATCTTATGTTTCATACCTCTGGAAATTAGATTTTTTTTACTGGTGTCAAATATGTCAAGGCACAATTATTAGACAAAATTCTCACAACTTTCTTCATATTTGGTCTAGGAATTAATTCGTGCGGGTGGACAAGAGATGGCGCAACGAACGGAACGTCCCACAGTTCCGTGTATCCACACATGTGTTGCAAACCCCTGTCATCGCGTATCGTTCGTAGTATAGGGCAGTGGATTAAAGCGTCAACAACACCAGTTTGTAGTTAAGTGAACATGGCGCAATTTGTGCCTGATAAAGTGTTTTTGCGGGGTGTCCTGCTGCATTACTTTAACATGCAGAAAAGTGCGACTGAAAGTCATCGTATTTTGGTGGAAGTGTATGGTGACCATGCTCTAGCTGAGCGAACGTGTCAGAAGTGGTTTGCACGGTTTAGAAGTGGTGATTTCGGCTTGGCAGACCAAGAGCGAGCTGGACAGCCAAAAAAATTTCAAGACGAAGAATTGACCGCATTGCTCGAGCAGGATTCGTGTCAAACGCAGGAACAACTTGCAGCAGCATTAGGCGTTGATCAAACAACAGTCTCCAAACGCTTGAAAGCCATGGGAATGATTCAAAAGATGTCACATTGGGTTCCACATGAATTGAAAGACAGAGACGTTGAAAGACGAAAAACCATTTGCGAATTGCTGCTTCAACGACAGAGCAGAAAGGGGTTTCTGCATCGAATTATTACGGGTGATGAGAAGTGGATCCATTACGAGAACCCTAAACGAAAAAAGGCCTGGGTGAAACCAGGTGAACCAGGTCCATCACAACCAAAACGAGATATTCGCTGTGCAAAGGTTATGCTGTGCATATGGTGGGATATGAAAGGTGTGGTGTACTATGAGCTGCTGCAACCGAGTGAAACTATGAATAGAGAACGTTATCGACGACAATTAATGCGTTTGAAGCAAGCTCTGGCCAGAACACGACCAGAATGGGAGAACAGACATGATAAACTTATTGTTCAACATGATAACGCTCGCCCACATGTCGCAAAACCGGTCAAAACCTATTTAGAAAATGTCGGATGAGAAGTTTTACCCACCCGCCGTATTCACCAGACGTTGCTCCTTCGGACTACTACTTGTTCGATTGCATGAACAACGATTTGATTGGACAGCGGTTTACTTCTTCAGAAGATATCGAAACATGGGTCTCTGACTGGATCGCTTCCAAGGATGAGGACTTCTTTCGCCACGGAATCCGTACATTGCCTGACAGATGGGCGAAAGTGGTGGCTAGCGATGGACAATATTTTTCTTAAGGTATTTATGTATTTTGTGTTTGTACTACAGCTTCAATGTGTGCGTACCAACCGCACGAATTAATTCCTAGACCAAATAGTTCAAGTTTCCCCACTCTTTTTTCAACCATCGAAATTATATATATTTAAAGCATCAAAGCTTTTCATAAATATATATAAATTGTAGATATGTGTTTTCATAACAGAATATAAACTAATTTTTGTTCGCTTCTCTTACAGGTCCTGTTTCCGCAGGCAACCCTTACTATTATTTACTGCCTGCTTCAGGATCGTACCATTTACCAATTGAACAAGCAAATCAAGGAAGCCGCTTAGGAAAACGAGTGTACCGAGCAGCTCTCTCAGATATGCAACAATTTGTTCCTCGATCAGAAGAATTGACAAATCTAGATTCGATTCAAAGTTCGTTATCAAGCTATCTAAGATCACCAAGAAATAGTTTATACTCCGTAGATCTATCGCCAGAGTACTCATCTTCAACAGTTAACACTAAACGTTCACGACGAATGCCGAGAAGTATATCTTATCCTGAAGTGTCCTCCAACGATAAAAATAACCCTTATGGTAGCAAGGACATATCCGAAGGAAGTCCTGTTGGTGATCTCAGTTCGGCGAAAGTTGACTCACTAAACCCTTTAAGTTCTAGTCACCTTGACACCCACGAGAAAAGTGTTGAAAACGAAGCAACATCGGACCTAAGCCAGGGTGTAAGTTTCCATCCATCAGGATTAAATGATAAATATATGCCAGGTGAAAATCTAAATTATATTTCCCCACCATCTAAACCTACATTTTATCGACCAAGTAGTTATGGATACTACCATGAGCCAGATATTCGACAACGGTACGCGACATATGACAGAAGAACGTGGCCTATAGAAGCAGATGTATACTCAGGAAACTTGTATCCGAACACCATAAGACCCTCTTACGTTCCACCCCAATATCCACCCCTTTACGAGAGTTCCCGTTACCCAAAATTGCCATTGAACTACCTCGATTATAGTTACCCAACCAAGACAAGTGCATATCTCAGTCCAGAATTACAGAGAAGACCATCTGATTATGTTGATGTTGAAGTACGGGGGAGCTTAAATCCCAGCTATTACAGAAGACCCGTTAGGTACGCTGACAGTATGTACGCGAGAAAACCTTATTCTTCTTATGTTGATTATTCATTGAAATATCCACAGTATTATGACCCTAGTTATTACGGTAGCTATTCAAAACTTCTACCCTATTCGCCATATGAAGTGGAGAAGAGTCCATACCTTGGATCCTACTCACGTTATCAGAAGTATTATCCAAGTCAATCTAATGGTTTTGATTATGAGGTGTCTGACAATGAAGTAAGCCCACCACATGAATACCCTTTGAGTAACAAAATATACGGAGAACATAACACTAAAAGTAAGAATACAAAGTCAAGCAGGAAGAAGAGAAATCTTGAAAGTGAGTCGCAACCAAGTCACTTAGACATTCCGCATCTCATATTAAAGCACCGATTTGCACGACAGCTTCCCGAGGAAATTGGAGGACCTCTTCCCGTAGGACCTCCACCAAATTTCCGGAATCAGTTCCCTCAAATGACCCCAGACTATGGACCAGATCTGGACAGAGGAGAAGGAAACCAAAGAAATGGAACATACATATTCAGTTATCGTGGCAATAACAGAGGTATTGTTAACTTCTACACCAATGGCCAAACTGATGTTAGTAACTTGGAGTCTGTTGAACCTTTTGATAATAATGAGGAGGAAATAGCCAAAGGACGAATGGTAATAAATCCTTTCCAGGATGGAAGACAATTTGGAGGAGGAGGATCAGCAATGGCAGCTTCTAATGCAATGGCTCAAGGTGGAGGAGGACCACCACCAGGAATGATTCCACCGCCGCCCGGACAGGTGGGTTTCAACTTCTAAATTTGGAATTGGTATAAATTGAAAATAACAATGTTTGAAAAATTTCTATAGTAAATAAAACTTCTTAGCAATTAGATAGTATTGAAATTAAAATTAACCATCGCTGAAGATTCACTTTATCCGAAAGCTAGACACGTGCCGTACGAAAAAAAAAGTAAATGGAAAATATGAGGTAGTCCTAATGATGAAACAGTAATGTCATAATTTACAAAATAATAATTCCTTCTACTATCATCAACTTTAAGTGAGCATTACTAAACATAATTCAAATTAGATGCTGCATT
The DNA here is from genome assembly GCF_964235325.1 of Thermobia domestica. Classification (NCBI taxonomy): domain Eukaryota; kingdom Metazoa; phylum Arthropoda; class Insecta; order Zygentoma; family Lepismatidae; genus Thermobia; species Thermobia domestica. Next base: position 211,795,934 of record NC_137463.1, read on the forward strand.
TAAAAACGTAACAATAGCTTAAATATAATCTTAACCTGCATATATTTTTTAAAGAAATTGAATGTATCAATTGAAAGAAATATTTTTGATTTCAGCTTGCGTAATTTGAAACGTGCACCTTTCACACAAATCTATTCAACAACAGTCAATAGTTGGTGATAACAGTTTTTACGTTCAGAGCAGCTTCGATCTTATAGGACCACATCATAATAGACTATGAAATTTTATGTTTTGTTTGTTTGCATCGAAATCATTCCAATATGTGGGTATGAATAATAATTCATAAATGTATCAGAACTTAATTCTCAATCAAATTTTGATTGTGTTACATTAACCCATTTATCATTCAAAAGTAAAATATTTACTTTAATTCAATATGCAACAAATCGCAATATGTAACTGACAAACAAATCATTTGTAAGAAAACTGTGTTGTAAATATGATAATATTCAACATTCAACATAATACAATATATGATAATATTGTACTATCAAGTGCAATATGAAAAGAACGACCATATTTTCATTAAACTTTAAAGGAAAAGAAAAACTGATATTAAATATTAATTTTCGTTAAAACATTTAATCTATTTTTAAATTAACTGTTAATTCGAGTATTATTATTATATGTAAAAATTACAAGCATCCATTTCTTGAAAATGAAATATTGTTATAAACTAATTTAACCCTTTCAAAACAAATTTATTGAACCCACATGCTAATTTTATGCGTTTATTTGCATAGTTTGTAATTAGAAATAATTATTTTTTGTGTGTTAAACATGCAAGCTAAATATTACTTTAACATGTTTTACACATAGTATGATATTTATTGTAATATTGTAAGCATAAACTGAAAAATATCTCTTTCTTCGTGAAAGTAGTAAACAAATTTACATTCATATAAGTGAGTGGACTTTTAAGATGCACTTCTCTCTTCTTTTTCTAATTAAGATGTGAATCAAATTGGCGGAACAAACACTTAATTCTTAAAAAACTGTTATTTTGTTCCAAAAAATGCACTTATATGTAATACATTATTTCTTTAAAGACGCATTGTATGTGGATTAGTTCTTAGTATTTTTGTAATAGTATTTAGGTATTGAATAGAATTCACTACTAGAGCAGTAAAACTATGTTGGATGAAAATAAACAAGTATTGCGAATAACAAGGGTTGTAATATTCTGTGTGCAAAATATATATTAACCTACATTTGTGAAACAAGTTACCTTCCAAGAGACCTTTAGAAATAAATATGCTTCCTTATTAACAATGTAAAGTTGACTTATCTCAGTATTTTTCCGTCTGTTTCAATAGTAAGAACAAAAAGCTTGTAATTTCTCAATATTATTAGAGGTGTTTTGTTAAAATTATTCCTGTAGCAACATAAATATTAGTGATGAATTCGGACAAAAATATTAAAAATTATAACACAATAAATCAGATAGATTAAAATGTTTCACAATTTTAAAAATGCAACAAATTAAATGTCATATTAGAGTGTATCTGTGTATTTATAATTACTATAAATTAATTTGATGTAATTATACATTTCCATCATATGCTTTTCAAACAAAAATATAATAATTGTAAATTTGATATACTTTTAATATATCTTAAGTCTTTAACTTAAGTGTTCGTTTTTCATTATCTACAACAGAAAATGCACAAATTATGCATCGTATTTCAAAATGAATTGAACAAGAAATCATTCCATGATACTTAAAATTCTATCGATGTTTAAGATTACACTGAAATACTTTTGATCTCTTTCTCAAGTTCTGTTTGCTATGGTCGTAATTTGTTCTTAATTCTTCCGCCAGGTGACAAGTTGCAAGATGGCTGCCTGTAGTGGAGATGTTACGCGTCCTACAATTATTTCACGTTAGTCAGTCTGTTGTGAGTGTTCAACGTGGTTTTCGTATAGAATTTCGTTAACAACTCTATTCGCAAGTTCTATCAATAATTCAAGAGAATGCATTTGCAGAGAAAAATAGTTAAGTAGGCATTTTACGTCTAGGCCAAATGTCGAGAAAATTCAAGCTTGTTTTCAACGCAGATCTCAAACGTTTACAGCTAGAGTCAGTCGAGAATTGCAAATATCTCAATTTTGTGGCGCATAGTGAGTAGGAGTTTACATATTTATCCCTACTGAATTTTATTCTGTATAGCAGAAAATCCTTTTGTAAGAGAAACATTTTCACAATTTACATGCATGTCAACGGACAGGCACATGACATCAATATGTCCGAGTCAGAAACAACTCGGATCGTTGAATACCACAACCGTCCATTCGCTTTCTACTGAAGTTACTCCTGTTACCATTTAATAAGTTCTCTACAGTAAGTAGTTGTACAAGATGAACATGGAAACGTACACTTGTTCTATTTACTGTTTGTGTAATCACTTAGGTGGGTCTTGTGGTTCTGATTAAACTACCCCATGCCGAAAGTTGCCAACACATAGGGGTCCGCTTGCCGCTAAATGTTGATCGTCGATATAGCGAAATATCAGAGGATTGCTGTTAGCGTAGCAGGATGCCGTGGAGTAAAACAATTATCTAGAGTTTGGGTGTTGAAGTTACCATCACGTAGCAGCAAGGACTTCATTTTAGTCCACGCTCCTTCGATTCGTCGCAGAGATTCGCGAAGGGACCAACACGAATTATCACCAGTCATGTGCATGCGGTTATTATATATTACTTTTTCCTGACGAATTGTTCCTAAAGTGAGTTCCAGGGGTCAAGAGTAACTTCTGCCTCTATATCATGAAGTAAAAATCTTGAGATGAGTGCGTATGAAAGTATGAACTTAGATGGCAATTGTCGCCAACCATTAGAAAGTGAATATGGGAGAACTATGAAATAAAGTAAATAGACGCGCGTCTTTTGTTATAAAATTACATGGCGAACGCATTTTGTCTGATCTCAAAGAATATCGTCGAATATATAGTGTTAAAGGAGAACTCTGGTGGATCAAATTAAAAAGACTTCCATGATTTATCCCTCTATAAGGGAGGTTTCCTTCATCGCCTCCGTGGCGAAGTTTTTCTATTCATAGGCTGTAACGTAGTAAAGTTACCGCTGGTTCCATGGTAGTGCAATATACACACGAACTCTTTGCAATAATTTGGTTGTCTTAGCTTCATAACACTTGTGTTTACTTTTCCTAATTGTCAATTTTTCATTCTTTATTTTTATTCCTTTTTAATATATTTTAAAAATTTTATTGTTTTAAACCACATTTGCTTGTGTATCGCTTTTGAAACTGCCAAAGTCTTTCCAAAAAAAAGTCGGAAGAACACGCGCTTAATAATCATAAGTATGGTGGTTCGCGCCCACCCGGGAATACTTGTTAGTACTTTTTTAGTGTTTTTAGACTCATCTCAATGTGGACAAATCATACACATAAGCAATTTAGCATATTTTGGGGGAGTAATTTTGTGATTCATAGGCGTTTCGTCGTGTTTCTGCCGCTGAAGTTATAATTTTCAAAACAAAAGTGGGTCTACCTCGGGTCATCGCTTTGGGGCCGCCAATTTTCGGCGAGATGTCGTTAGTTGCCCATCGGTGGTCCACCGACCCTTATTGCATGGGGTAGTGGTCTCCCTTCTGTGAGTTATGGGTGTCCGAGTGAGCGTCCACGATTCGTCGCAGTGATACTGAAGAATGGTCTGCCGTGGGAATACCAAACAATGTAGGGACACTTCATGCAAGTAATGGGGATGTGGCAGCTGTCTTTTTTTACTTAATAATATATTACAAGTCCTTCTAGTATAGAGCGAATGATATTTATCAATAGATAAAATGAAGTGTGACAAACTATAAAACCTATATCGTTCAATATAATATAAAAAATTATGGTTAATTTAATCAATATGTACCTATACACATACCTTATATTCCCAGAAACATTGCTACTTATCCGCCCACATGCTGCTGCTATGAAATTTCCTCTTATTTTTAAGGATCTGTGTAATACTGTAGGAAGTCCATTTCAATAATTATCATAATATTGCTACGAAATTCATCGATGATCATGAAAGTCGGTATATTTTAAAGCATGCCCCATAAAGCGCAGCATGGCAACATGTCCTCTAAGAACACATTCTGTTATCAAAAGTCCGTTTCAATCGAGCGATATATATGAATGTTCGTAAATGTGTTTATCAGTGATATATATGTGTTTGAGAACGTGAAAATTGCAAAAGAGATTATTTCTTTCTTCGATTGTTTTTAATTATTTCAAATAGCAGTAGCGTAGACGGTATCAACCGTTTGTCTACCAACCACACAGCCTGCGTTCGATCCTCAATAGGTAAGAGATATTTCTCTTCTTACACTTCTTAATTGATACCTGAGAAAACCTGTGGGTTAAAGAAACCCGGATTGTGATGTACATGACCTTAAGTCACCTGAGCATGTACAGAATAGGTGTTCTTTACTTTTATTTGGAACTAGTGTGCTTCGAAAAGATAAGAAGTACCCTCCTGGATATTATGAATGAAACACCAAGGAAAAGGCATATATCACTAGGTGTAGAAGACAGAAGAATAGTAAAATATTTAATAGTACATCTGATCTATGTATTAGGTGTGCCGACTACGTCCGAGATTGCAACAGACGGAGACAGGCAAGGTAACCGCAGTTTAGTAGTGACTGCCTGTAGACGTGCCTTCGTTCGTCTTGCTCACCTCGTCATCCAATTCTAGCACTTGTTTTTATTTTTGATCACATTAGAATTTATGCATATCGTGACTCTGTATTATACTTTTGTGATATTGATGTCCGTTCTGGACATAACGCAGCTACAGTGATTCGACCATGGAATTGGTTGTTCCACAGAAGCAATGTAAAAGGATGTACTGGCAATTGATAACCATGTCATACCAATGCAAGACTTAGGGTATATTATGTACATGGATATAGTTGGTCGGACAACCACATTCCGAACATTAAGTCATGAATACGAAATTGTTGAGGAGTAAGTAGCTTCCTACGAATTGTTCGAAGTTGTCCGGCCATATTTGTATAGCGCCCATTCCTATGGTTCTTTTGGTGGCACAGTATACCATAGGTGTATCCGGCTGCAAGGGTGCCGCATAGAGACCCGAAAGGAACAACCTCTTGTCAAACGAATTTCGATTCTGTCTGCAACATCATGATGACCGCATAAATGTCTAGTGGGAACAGGCTGGACGACATCTACATTATGCATCAGCCTGATGCTGTATCGTCAATATAACATGTGATATCATCGGATTCTGTACCTGTTTGCGTTAAATACACATTAACAGATCTTTAACCAGCCAACCGTATATCAATGAGGTATTGAATCCTGCTATGATTCTTTTGCTAAAAGTTCTGAATGGAACTGCTTTTCAACACGATAACATAGGACGGCATGTTGCACGCAATGTCCTACAGTTCCTGAAGGTACACTGTTTTTTCGGTATTGTTCACTTGATTTGTCACTCAATATGTTTGATTTATGATTTCACCCACCATACATTTCCCCCAGCTACAGTTGATAACTTTAGCAAGGTGTCACGAACTCATGGCTTGCCATACCCTCAGGGAGATAGCCAGTATTTTTTTCTTGGGGGCAAGATTTTTTCAGGAGGCAGGACTTTACATATAAAAACCAATTCGAAAGTCCTGTTTCAGAATGTGAAAGCACTAATAACACACGATGCATAGATTACATATATATTACAAATATTATTATTTGCAGTTGAAACATGGATTTTGACACTATATAAAAATTAGAATCACAGATTATAGGTAATGTGCTAATAAACTATTGTTTTATTCATTATAAACAGTATATTCATTACAAACTGTCAACAATATGAAACATATACGTATAGCAGTGAATATATACATATCTTTGTTTGCAGAAACAAATTATTCTTTTTTTAAGCAAAAAATTCTGCTATATAAGCTTGAGGAATGTAGCAATTTAGGTAACATAAAATATACTGTCCAAAATTGGAAACTTTCGAACTGAATGCTACAAGGAACGGTCCTAGGGCCAATTACATTTTAAATATTTTAAATATATGAAAATGGTTGATTCTTCGTCTAGTAGCAATTGCGAGACTTTGGTGAAAGGAGAGTGATTACAAAAGAAAAATTTCGTCCAAAGCTTTCCCCAGGGGAGAGTTCCTAGCATCGCTGCTACGTTCCCCCTTTGCACAGCCATACTTATTCTTTGCATGAGATAGGATGAAGCTCGGGTGTCGCCTGTGTCAAGAGTTATGCGGTATCCAATTTCATTAATGAAGTTTAGACCTTCCTGACCCCAGGAGTCACAAGTTTCAATGGCTATGGTGACGAAGTGGTATTTGTCCAAGAGGTTGTTATATTTTCGTATCTTTTCACATTTTCTGCCAGTTGCAACCGTCCCAGCTTTTGTGGAAGATGAAGGAAGATTAGAGGAACAAGTGAAATCCCATATTAAAGCCTTCCCTCGTTTCCAAGGCACCAAAGACATCCCGTCAGGTCTCTTGCCATCAGAGCGACTACACCGCATTGGTTCTCTCACGGAAGGCGTTCCAGAGGAGATGAGGGCTCTCATGATGAGATCGTTAACAGTGGAATGACGAGAGTATCTGCCGGCACTATGAACACATGATTTGCTATGTATACCTTTCTTATCCACTAAACTTCCGCAAGCAGGGTACTGATGTTGTTCACAGATATCTGCTCCCAAACGTAACGCACAAGCGATTCGATAACTTTCGTCGGGAAGATGCAGCCCTAGGGATGCAGATGGGAGAAGATAATCTGGAGTCTATAAGAGGAGCGTCCCATGAAGATTGAAAACTTCTCTTGTCAAGATCAGGTAGATCGAGTATGCCACACGATATCCACTGGGAAATACAATAATTTATCTCAGCTTTTGAATAACTATTTATACCAAACGAAAAATTATTTTAGGAAGTCCATTTGTTTCATTTTGTCTTCATGTGTGTAAATATAAGGAATGAACCTCCACAATGGAGTCCACATTGAACTTTCTCGCTCTAATTTATTTAAAAAAATAGTTATTACTAAAATATGTACTTATTAAATACGAGCAAAACTGTGTTTTCGGAAAAATTCCTCAGAGAACATTTGCTTAATGTATATTAACGAAATCCTATGAGTCTTTCTTGTGAAATTAATAATATTAATATTAGTAATAATAATGTAACTACCCTTGTAAATACTTTTGTGATAAGTGATTTGGGCAACAATGTAATTATATTACATATGAACAAAATCGTCTGAATCATTTCTTTCTCTTAAACTCACTTCCAAGATTAAGCTATCCCTTGTGACCGTTTTCAGGGTAAATGAGTTATGCCATATTGTTAGGTTATTAATAAAACATTCATTAATGAAGTATTATGAACAAAATTGACATTTTTGTTCATTTTCTCAAGAAGTTCATAAGGGAAAAACTCACTCCTAAGAATAACTATTCCCTCGTGGACTTCCTCCAAACAAATGAGCTATGCCATATAGTCAGGTTATAAATGAAATATATATACTATTTGTTTTACGAAGTATGAATAATATCGCATAAGTCGTTTGCGAAAAGACAGTCCAGAAATTTCACCCCCAAAATATACTTCCCCTTCAAGTCTTTTCCTAGGGAAACGACTTTTGATATATAATAGGGTTGTTAGTGAAACATTGATTTAAGAAATATGAATGAAATCATTAGAGCCGTTTGAGAAAATTGTGAATTTTAATATTCACGCTACGATTATTTTCAGGGGTGGGATGAAAATTAAAAAAAAAAAGCTCCTGAGGAATCTTATAAAATCTCGTAAGTTTTAAATTTGGTATCGATACGTTGAACGGTACGTCCTCTAGGCCAGTGAGCTTTATTGGAGGTCTGTGTTCGATTTATCTTCACACCGTGAGTTGAATGCGAATGGAGATAAGGTGAAGGTCAGGTGTTGGTGTGGGTATAAACAACATACTACCTGGTTGTGGCAGTTCAGTTACGTCGTAAACTTGCGTAACAACAGTGAACATGGGACCTCCACAGAACGTCGTCGTAAGAGCATGTATTCTTTACGAGTTCAAACTGGAGTCAAACGCCGCTGCAGCGGGGCGGAAAATATGCCAGGCTTTGGGGAGGGTGTCATGAGTCGCCAACACTGCGGTGGTGGTTTCACAAGTTTAAGGACGGTGACGAAACACTCCAAGACGCACAACGTGCCGGAAGACCAACACATGTACAAAATGATTAAGATCTTCAGGTAGCAATTGGGGAGAACAGTGGCCAGGCATGTGAGGAACTGGAACTACATTTCAGTGTGAATGGAGAAACCATTCGGCAGCACCTCCATCAACTTGGGAAACACTACAAGTTGGTCAATGGGTCCAACATCATTTGACTCCGGGCCAGAAGGAAACGCGATCAGATACCTGTGTTTGTTTGATGTCTAGTCTGAGGAGGGAGTCGTTTCTGGACAGGGGGTTGACATGTGATGAGAAGTGGGTCCTGTACGAAGCTCCACGGCGCCGTCATAATTGGTTAGCATCCTATGAACTGGTTTCAAAGCAGCCGAAACCACCAGAAGAATGTCCTCCTGTGTGTTTGGTGGACTGCTCGCGGCATCGTGCATCGGGAACTGCTACCAGCTGGTCAAGCATCAATGCAACTATGTACTGTCAGCAGTTGAGCTGTATTCAAGAAAAATCTAAAAACTCTGGAGCCAGCACTTCTGAATCGCAAAGGGGTCCTCCTGTTTCAGGACAGCGTTAAGCTCCACGTGGCTAGGATGACTCGGAGACCGAAACACTATTGCATCTGCCATACTCCCCGGACACTGCAGCGTCAGATTATCACCTATTCCATTCCTTGGGTAATCACCTTAGAAGATGCCAGTTAAAATCCCTAGTATAGGTGCAAAATGCATTTGATACTTTCTTCGCTTCGCAGCCCACCAAGTTTTACCGCGATGGAATCCATGGCTCTCCAGAAAGTTGGCAGAAGGTCGACGATTCTGATGGGGACTATTTTGGATCTTGCAGGTAAGTCCTAGGTGACATATCGATATTCGAAGGTAGTAGATGAAAAAGTGACAGAACTTTCTAGATTACTTTTATAAATCCGCTGAAATCTAGAATTCGACTTTTCACGAGCACCATAATTCTCTTTCCTCTTGTCGCTCAAAAGTAAAAATGGAAAACAAAAATGAATAACATCGAAAAAATGTAAGATCACTCTTAGATAGTTATGAAATAGTATAGTAGGCTGATAAAATAACGAATGCGTGCATCCAGTTAGAAATGAGAGTAATACAGTTGATGAGTAGTCGGTATCAATGTCATAGGCAGGGACCGACTCGGCTCAAGCCTTTCCCTCTATTAGTACCGTAAGGATTCTGAATTAATGTAGAATGTTCAATGCATGTTGACCCAGGTAATTGGTTAGCTACCTGGGTTAAGTGGGATCGAACTCCAGTGCAGAAAGCCAGAAATAGTGGTACGTAGGAACCAATGTTCTGGCCAGACATCACTAAGTTGAACGCAAGGCCTCTGGTTGGCCATAGTCTTTAATGGCGATAGCGCCAGAAAGTTTAATTTAGTCCTTCTTAACAAATTTCATCAGTATATTAATAACGTACTGTGTGAGTAAAAGAAAACTGAGAAGAACGTAACCTTTATATATATATATATATATATATATATATATATATATATATATATATATATATATATATATATATGTACACCTGTAATTTACCTCACATCTGTGTACTGAAATAAAATACCAAACTTAATGTCACAAGAGCCCATCAAGTACTTCAGCTGACCATATGACCCACAATTCAACCAGTGACGATACATAATGTTTGGTATATGTGTGTGACTAAGTCCATTTCTTCGTTACGACAAATGTTAGTGCTCTCTATGATATATTTCTGACTATGACACTGATCAGTATTGCACTAATTATTGCATTTAGTAAGTTCGTAATTGTTATAGTGTATTGACTCGGCTTACAATTTTTCCTCTCATATCTATAATATTATATAAAAGAGTAAAAGTGACTGATTCATCAACAGAAAGACCATACTACCATTGCCAGAAACAAAATTTGGACGATAAATTCGCTTGTCATGAAAACAAGTAATAAAGGATTCTTTTAAAAATACGTATCCTAAGGGAGGTTAAAAGTAGCTGAAATCCCTTTTTCAAGAAAGAAAAATGAAATGAAAATAAATCTTTGAGTTTTACGTCCCACGGTTATGCCGGATAGGCTAAAGGAGACGGTGATGATGAGAAATGAATGAAATGGTGGAATGAAAAAGGAGGGAGGAAACGGGAGAACCCCGAGGAAACTCACGCACACTGTGCTTGTCCACTACTAAGCTTACTTGGCGCGAGCTGGGATCGAATCAGGGACTCCATGCACCAGAGGTGAACGCTCTACCACTGGTCCAAGAAACAAGTTATCTTACAACAGGAAGATAAAACTTAGAATACGATCTTGCCATTAATGCCATTAAGAGAACTGAACATGTATCTATTTCAGCATTTCAAGAAATTCAACTCTGAAATAGAGAAAGGGAACAATTTCTATCTTCAAATTTCAACTGTTTATTGTGAGACTTCAGAATATAAGAATTCATTCAAGTTAGAAGAGTAGAATTAGGCATTTTAACTCTTAATTAAAAAGTAAAATAATACATGTTTCGTCAATTCCGCTTCTAATTAGAAACGGAAAAATTCTTATAATATTCAAATTTCAGATTCTTTATATAAGGAAATTTTATGTGAGTATTCGTGTAAATTGGAAGTAAGAAGTCTGGTACATAAACACCTAATTAAAATTAATAGAAAAAGTATTAAAGTCTATTCAAAATTTCAGGTTCTAAACGGGACAGTTTGCAGCTTTGAAATTTTCAACTCTTTATTCAGAAAATGCTTAATGCATTCAATTAAGTTAGGGGCATGAACTTTGATACATAAACCCATAATCAAAAATAAGTTAACATTGTTGCAAAGATTTCGACAAATCAGCTTCTAAAACGAAAATAATAAAATATTGGAATTTCAGATTTTTTATTCAATAAAGTTTATTCTCCCCATATAAAGAATTGGCACTTCTATTTGTTCCATATAAGCATTCGCCATTTTGCTTTAGTAAGCATGTTTAAGACGCCTAAATTCGAAATCCATTTAGGGGCCCAGGAAGTCTTTGCGGGGACCAAGTCCACATTTGCCTTCATGTGTACACCCCTGCATATCGCAGAAATAAATCCATAGTCTTATCCTCTCAATGGCTTGTCATGTCGCACTCCTTTTGGAAGCCTGTAATAAATCCACACATTACTGAAGTCTGGGATTCCTACCGGGATTTCGCAGTGCTCTCACAAATTGCACAACCTGTAAGATTTATAATTTCACACTTATATCATAAGGTATTTGTTTGCCACACTTGAAGCAACTATCTTTTCTTGGTGGTGCATTTTTAATGTCCAGCAATGTACCAGGCGTGTATCACAGTAGAGTATTATGTTAACTGTATTTATCAGACATTACATTACATATTAAGGGTCTTCATGTATCTTAATCCCAAAGTAATACAGAGAAGTAAGTGGGATTTTATAATTGCTTTTATTATTTATGTTTTGGTATCAATGATCCGTTAATATTTATTATCCAGTTATGAGCCATTCGTCTTTATTACACCCACCATGGGTTTTTCGAAAGATATGTACGCTCCATATTCAAACAAGAAAAATATGACAGTTTCCGATTTCCAATCTTCATCGTTATATTTTTCGTACCGTATGGAATTGTCTTGTCTTCTCTTCTTCACCCAAGGATGTTATAAATAGAGGATCTGCCCATATGTATCGTCATCCTATTAAATCGATGAAGCCAAAAAACAACCGAGTATCGGCACGTCTGATTGGCTACTTATGTTTCCGCCATCGTCTGATTGGCTACTTTCGTTTCCGCCATGATTGTTGGCTCAAAACATTGCGATCCTATTGGGCGGAGTGGGCAGAGTAGGGGTGGCGAAACTGTGACGTATGGCTTGAAGATTTTGTTGTAAGGGCAGAACCTCTATTTTATAAGATCCTTGTCTTCACCATTAATGGTGTTTTAATAGATGCATCAACTTTATGAGCCAAGTATGCTATAAATGTGTATATTTTGAATTACTCATTCAAGAAATTGTATTATTTGTATTAAAAATTATAAAGAAATTTACAAATGGCGGATGCCGCCATTTGCATTTGTTGGCCGACTTTCAACCGTTTTCGACGGTTTATAGAACTTGAAACGCAGCTCAAATCTAATATCTTATCTCAGAGTGGACTGAAATACACAAACCAGAAACTTTGGGCTATGCTTGGTCTATAATTTCATTTTAGCAAAAACAAGAATGCATCATGTGTTTCGCGCGAACCCACTGTTTATAAGAGCTTAGCAAATAAAAAATGTCTACGAATATGAAAATCTCCATATCATGATATCACCATATATGGTAAATATTACTACAATATTGTTTATTTATTTAAAGAAACCTACAGGTTGTTATATGGTAATTGTATTTTTCTGTCAGTAGCGTACGCACGACTTCATCAAGAGGATGGTATGTTAAAGCTCTCAAGTTTATGTCCCGTCAGCTGTTTTCTATTCGTATCTCAATATGGCAAATGTTAATTTAATCACAATATCATGTTCAAGAGGGTTAAAGCACGAAAGCCTCTTTTGCGTACGCTGTATTAGTATCTACTTTCTACATTAGTACCTCTTCAATCTCGCCTAAAAGGGAAATTAAGCGAGTAAAATGAAAGAAAACCAAAATTATTTGCTAAAAACTAGAGGAAAATACTAAAGTAAATAGTTATAAATACTACAACGTCACATATATAGTATATGAGTATTTACATCATCGTAAATATCTTGATGGTTTTTAAAGAAACAAATTTGTTGACGAAATAAATGCTTTATTAAATGTAAAAGATGACCGCGGTATATAAAAGGAAACCAAAAACATGCAGCTCGAAGAAGTGAGCACAAGAGCGGAACATGATCATGAGCTATAAAAAGATCATAAAAGTCTTGAAGCTACGGGAGATGAACGGAAAAATGCAGGGATTTTGTTAAGTACAAGTTTAACGAAACTTCAACCTCTCTGATCAGAGAGACCGAAAAATCTAATTTCATGCCATGTGATTTTATTCACTTATCAATTGATCCTACACATTCTGCAATCTGCATTATACCTTCATGATATTCTGAATACCTCACATTCATTAGATGCCACCGCAGCTTTGGTGAAAGCACACGCCACCTTTGTTTCTTTACGTTTTGATATATGGCGCGTTCAATGCCGAAGAGATTCAAGTCCACTTTTGATAATTTTTGCACATATTTCATCTTTGAGATGTATATCTCAAGGTCTTTTCAGAGTTTAAAAGATTTATGTCCATATAATGTAAATAATTCATGTAACGTTGGAGAAAAAAGTGTTGTGTTTTCCATGTGATTACTTAAGCATATCATACAAAGTTTATGTCTCTTTTTCTCACAACTTTAATATTGGACTTAATGTCCTTGTGCCCCGAATGTCCCTGCAACGATAAAGTTTATGCATATTTAGTTTTAGCGCAACTAGGACAATAGTCCGGTACCTTATGATAACAAATCTTCTAGCTAGACTTGTTGAAACTTGTTTATTTATGCTGTTAAAGATATAATAAGTGAGGAAGCCATAAGTGACTGAAGTGTATTTTTGATTTCTGCAAAGCGAATGATAAGTATTAAGGAAATACGAAGTTTAAAAGTAATAAAAATAGTTTAATTTATTGAAATAACTATCGTGATAAGTTTTTTGGGTGATTATTAAAGTAATTTTAATCGGCCTGGGATCGCAATATTGTATATGGTTACACACTATACAATGTAATTAATCTTCCTTCTCTTTAAAATAAACTAAAACTATGAATTTCAATATGTATAATATATAACTTAGATTTGATTTATAAATAATATGTATAACAATTTAATCAACGAGCTTAGAAAGTTCGTTACTTAATTCTCTGTCTGTTATTTGCGACTTTTTTTCAATTTTGGGACCTCCATTCAATAGAGCAGACACACAGACAGAGAAACTATCTAAGAAAGTGGCGGAATTTTTCGCATTACTCTTACCATTCCCGAGATATTGGCCAAAAGAAAATGGCCAATTTCTAGAGATTTAAGGAGCCATATCTCGGAAACAAAAAGTCATAAAGAGATGATATTTTGTAATTTTTTGCGAGAAACAGAAGAAGATGCGAATAAAATTATTTACTTATACATATAGAAACAATCAATTATCCATCTCGCTCCATCTGACCATTCTTTTCAAGTTCGTTCTGGCAATGCTCTTGGAGCATTCTCAACAGGTTTTTATGATGTAAAGGATATTTACATAAATTTGAAGAAAAAAGAAGTAATACCAAAATAAGATAATACAAGTTCCCAACATCTTTAATTCTGATATTATTGACGTACGTGCTCGTATATTTCCTAGGTGAGCTATACCCTTATCACTGTTTAACAGTGGTCGAAGTGGAACAGTATGCGGTGGTATGCCATACTGCCTCTGGTTTTTCAGTGATGAAGACATACCGCCTCTGGTTTTTTAGTGATCAAGACATACCGTCACTGGACAGTGGATGCTTTAATACATCCATTTTTATACACAGTAATTAACGAATACTGTTGACAAAAAAAGATGAAATGAAATCTTTAGTTTTACGTCCCACGATTATGCCGGATAGACTAAAGGAGACGGTGATGATGAGAGATGAATGAAATGATGGAATCAAGAAAGGGGAGGAAACGGGAGAACCCCGAGGAAACCCACGCACACGGTTTTTGTCCACCACAAAGTTCACTTGGCGGAGGCTGGTATCGAAACCGGGACCCCAAGCACCAGAGGTGAACGCTCTACCACTGAGCCACCGCGACCCCCACCTAAAAAGATTTGTGTGGTGTGTGTGTGTGTGTGTGTGTGTGTGTGTGTGTGTGTGTGTGTGTGTGTGTGTGTGTGTAAAAATGATTTCTAAGTTGAAAACACCGGCATTTTTCTTACTTTTTGTTTTTAAATGAGGTATCTTCAAAGGTATTCATCTAGTTTATATTTTGAAGTGCCATATTCAATTGTTTCTTTATTATGTGTGTGCATGTCTTCTTGCTTTAATGCAAATAAATATCGTGTTTTGAGCATGGGCAGATGGAGGGGTTGTCTGCTGTGGGGAAGAGATTTTCTGGGGGTTTGGAATACCTCCCAGTCAAGTGAGGGGTCCAGGAGTTTTCCCGCAGGAAATTGTTACTATAAAACTTGGTTTTTGAGCATTTTCTTGTATAATTCTCTATAATACAACATAAGGAGATATTTATTTTCTTTCAGAAAATTGTTGGTAAGGGATCAAAGTCTCTCCATGCTCCCCCCCCCATAACTAAAGAGAAGCTCTCCAATGATTTTCAGTCTTTATGTAAATAGAATTGCAATCCTTTGAGCAATAGAGCCTCATTATATTTCAACATTTACATAGCTGGTATGTCGAGTCAAAATCGTAATAAAACATACCGTCTTCTTTTTTTTTCCACTTCGAACACTGCTGTTTAAAGAAAGGATGATGACCTGATGTTAAAATGCAACTATTTCTAAAAATAATGCTAAGGGAATAAATCTAAATCATCATAAGCATACATTATTGAAACAGACACTGACCACTGCAGTAAAATATATATTAAAAATACTTTTGTAAGGGTTCCAGGAATGTATCATTGTCTTCATCAGACACGCTATCTTGATTTCACATATGAATCCTGATAACATGTCTCGTAAAAGAGTTGGCAGTTTGCGTAAAGTGTTAGACATGTGTTTTTAATATACATGTGTTTAGTCTTCCGGTCAGTGTTGTATCAATACGTGCGGAACGTATCTACAGCTATAATGAATAATATGCATATAGAATATAAATTATCTAAGTATTATATTTCTAACTATTTGTTTGAATAAAAATAATATTTTATAATTTGGGTGCTTTTGATATTAATAAATTTGCGCTGGACCTTCTGTAAGTCATCTACCTACTAACAATATATGGTCACAATGTATGATATGGTCACGATTTCTTTACATTTTTTTCCTTCTATGCTCTAACCCAAATGAGGCTCAAGTATTTACCCAGTCTCTGTCAAAGAGTAGATCTTACAAGTAGAGAATACATAATCTTTTCCCTGATAACAAGGTTATGAAAGTTCTCTTCCCTGAGCCAAATTTGGTTTGTTCCGAATGCGTATCATGTTGCGACCTATTACCTCAGTAGTCTACAGATACTATCAATGGAAACACCTTTAAAAAGTATATTTTACCTCATTAATATGGAATTGAACCTCCTTTTACCCTCAGAACAACTCTAATGTGACGTGGAATAGAGTCATAGATATTATGAGTGATAGCAAGTGAAGTGTTACACCATTCCGCATGCAGTGTTTCACTCACTAGGGATGGCTTCAAAGTTGAACCTTGAATCTGCGGATAACATATATGTTTCCTGGAAGGGTTTGTCGAGCAAGTTCCAAAATAGGTTTCAATTACTTGTTGGCAGTAACTCCACCCCTTTAGGGTTGGAAATATATAGAACAACTTGATCTATATCCTATACATCAAAGTACTTCGTATGACTAGTAGATTAACAATATAATATGCACTACCCAATTATATCCTCTATCAAGGTAATAAATCAAATTGAACCTCACTATCACGCTGTAGAGTGATCGTGACATTGTGAGTTATGTGGCCTTCACACCTTTAAAACAAAGGCCAAGTTCTGACAGCACCATCTTGCCAGGACCGTGACGTGTGATTCACATGATTTTCACCCATAGCCAAAAACTAAAGCCAAGCTCCGGCAAACAACAACCAGCCGGAACCTTCTTCCCTCTCATTGCACGGGTCTTGTCGTGGCAAGAGTTCTTAAATCCTGAAGGGTGACCAATCGGATTTATATAGCTACAAAGAAAGAGTTGTTGGGCTCGAGTAAATGAGCTCAAATTACCACCACGACTAGTTTTCCCTAATTAGTAACTCATAATCTATTGAACATTTTTGTACCGTGTGACCTACCAAACAACTGGACTAGATGAGCAATTGACGAATATATAATGAACGTACTGATCTGACAACGTATATAGGTGAAATCGTGGCAAATATAGAAATTGAAATACGTACACTTAATGTGCCACATCTAGCTATAACAATGAGTCGCATTAGCTGTGATACAAAATGCCTTACTGTTTACTGAATATTATGATATGCTTTTCTCAACTTTATATGTCCACTAATATAGAATATTTATAGTGAAATAATCCTATCAAAGCGATCCTATAGGAATGAATAAAACCAAAACACAGGTCATGTTGTTCTATATATTTCCAATCCTGAAGGGATGGGTCACTTCCGGGCAACGAACTGAAACCTGTTTTGGAACTTACTCGACAAACCTTTTTCAGGAAATATATAGGTTATCCCCAGCATATTCACAACACCATCGTTATATTGCTAAAGAGTTTTGATTGCTTATCAGTGGTTTCTCCCATGCAATCCGACATCATATGTCCATGTGATATAACACGTGGTGGACTATGATTGTCGGCACAGGCTGTGATAGGTGCTGCTTCAGTTCCTCCCTCCGTCACTTGCACTGCAATCGCACGACAGTTCTGAGTGATACTCCGCTTTAATGCTCGACTGGACCTGTCACTGAGTGGTTGTCTTCCGACCACTGATCCCTTTCGTCGATACGGTTTTGCCGTGTGCTTTGTTAACCGTTATTACCTTGAACTCAGTCTCTCAAGACACACTCAATACATTTGCCACTTTCGTGACGCACGCACCACATAACTGAGTGCAAACAATTTGGTCTCTTTGGAAATCAGAGAGGTTGCTCATTTTACACTATCACCGCCTGCTTAGTACATTGCACACTGTTTCGAGCTCAAGGTGTTTTCATTAAATTAACAGGTCAGTATATTACTATTAAATATTAATATATAATAGATACATATTAGGGTGGTCCTTATTTTTCGACTTCTGAGGTTTCTGAGTCTCACCCTATAAAATCGTTCCATATCAGATCAAAGTAACAAATGGGAAATATTAGATCAATTCAATAACATTAAATGGTGCCCAAATGATCAAGTTTTGAATACATTTACTTTATACATACAATATGAGGCAAAGATCATATAGATCGCTTGTAGTTTGGAAATACAATATTGAAGTTAAGAGACATATATTTTGAAGGTAATAAGTATTAAATGATTAGAAATAAGTTGGATATGTGTTTGTGGTGAAAATAAATCTGAAAAGTACATGTCACATAACCTAATTCCTGTTTTTAAAAAATGGACCAGAATCCAATATGGCGGACTTCAAGATAGCCGCTATGATGGTATTTTACAGTAATAGATGCGGTTCTATCTCTATTACCCGTATCGAAGATATGTGTCACTCGATCTACCCGTACCAAACTTACAAGGTGTTCTTGCCTCACATTAAATACTGTCAATGCATTCAGAACTTGGAACTGTCAATGCAAATATGGAAAAGCTGCACCTGCTCACCAGAGCATTTTGCGTTAGTTTCGCCAGTTTCGTGATACTGATTGTCTGTTTAAAGGAAAGAAACAGAATTGCTACATTACTACATTGGGCGCGTTGGTATGAGTAATGTTTCTTTGTAGCCATGAGCTCCCAGGTCGCTAGATCTCACGTCATGTGATTTCTTCCTGTAGGGTTTGTTAAGAACACAGTTTATATACCCCCAAAACCAACAACGCTGCTAGAACTGCAGGAACACATCTCTGCTGCTGTGACGGACACATGCTAGTGAACGTATAGACAGAAATGGATTATCGTTTGAATGTGTGCCGGGCGATAAAGGGTGCACACATTGAACATTTGTACCGTAGAATGTACCAGAAACTTGATGAGTGTATCTATCTTTTCATGATAATAAACAGTGTTTTGAAACCCGATTAGTCATTACAATACACACGAGTATATCTTATTAGCTTAATAGTGTCGTTAGAAGACATTTCTTCAGTTCAAAGTAACAAAAAAAAAAAAAAAAAAAAAAAAATCCATGTTTTTGTAATTTAAAAATATATAAACAAATATAATGGACACAGTTTTTCGAACCCCTTGCAAACAATTCAGTTTAACAACAAGTTTTGAGTGTTTTTCCCTAGACTCACATAAAACATCTGGGGATGGAAATACACCCACACATATTATATATATATATATACTGACTCATACTGACAATTCAACACGCCTGGTAGTACTTTTGTGCGTTTACTGTAAACATTATCTGTCAAGAGTCCTGTGATCAAAAACTAGTTTTGTTCTTTTCTTTACTCTTTTCTAATCCTAATACTGTTTTGTTTAATTTAGTGTGAGTTATTAAACAGGATTATTAAAAAGGATAATGTTATTTTCATTTTATATTCTTCATCATAGAAAAACAAAGGGAGGCACGGTGGCTCAGTGGTAGAATGCTTAACTTTGTTGCGTGAGATCCCTCCCCGACCAAGTAAGTTTGTGGTCGACAACATTGTGTTGGTGGGCTTTCTCGGGGGTACTCCCACCTTCAAATTTCACCAATTCTTCCATCATAATTCAGTTCCTTTAACCATCGTCTCCTTTAGCTGAAAGGACATATACGTGGGACCAATGGCGCCAATTCTGAAGGGCCCGGGGGCCCGGGACCCCAAAGCTCATGTAGGTCCCCTATTGTGTTTTTGAATATACAATATTTGGCATAATTTGAATGTAATTTGTCTTAAAATCCTCATATATATATATATATATATATATATATATATATACCTTCCGCATCTGAATGAGCCCCCCCCAAATTTACAGATAAATCGGCGCCCTTGCGGGGACAATAAACGGAAAGATTTCATTTCATTTTCATCACAAAAAAAAATGTTTTTAAAAATCATACAATAAATGCTTTTGTAGCTAGAGATGATTAGAGATGATATTTGCATTATTCTCAATCAAAAAATTAATTTTGTTTCACGAACAGTGTTATAGAATGGGTTAAGTTCGTAACCCGTGGGATTACTGTGCTTGTATTATACAATTCACTGGAGACCTTCAATACCAAAGGACGCATTTCAACTTGTTATTACTCCAAGTTATTTTGTGTCATGTTAATGCTTTATCAGAGGACAATAGCACAAAATCAAACATACAACAAAGCATTGTTAAAAGTATACAACTGTTTCCATACTAACTTCAAGAATTCAATATTGATTTAAATGCAGTTTGTTTCTAAGCATTGTTTTTAATCTTAGTATGTCCTCTAATTTTAAATATGTCGCATCTGTGTGTAATTATGTTGGGAGATATGTACAGATTTTTTCTCCCTTAGAATGAAACGTCGGCCTTTGCAAAATGGCAGCTAGAAAATCCAGCAAAATTTCAAACATTCTAATGGTAAGCTCAACAATAATTTATATCTACATTCGTACAGATAGAAGGAAACAAAATCCTTTCGTAATTCAATTTCTATTATTTTTAAAATGAATTGTTACTTTGAAATATGGTGAAATGTATATTTATCTACTTATACAGGGTGCGGAAAAAGTCCCGGAACGCTTCAATGTCTCGCGAAGTATACAGATCAACTAAACAAAAATAATACGTGTTAAATAGTTTTGACAAAGCTTTCCAATGATGTGGAACGCAACCCCCTATTCCCACCCCCTTCAGGGGTACGGGGGTAACTTTAAAATTTCAAATGGAAACCCCCATTTTTTTATTGTACATTTGGATTTTCCAGAAAAAGTTACAGTGATCTGACCCAAAATTGAAAACAGTGCCTCCAACGATGGCACTTGAATCGACACACACACACACACAAAAAAAAAAAAAAAAAAAAAGAGGGGCAAAATGTTATCAAAATGTTGCTTCTTAGTATCCTACTCGGTGGTCATATGGTTAGCGTAGTGAGCTGAGCAATCAGAGGTCGTGAGTTAATTTCCGTGCAGAGTAACAATTTTCATGTTAAGTTTTTATAGCCAAATAATGAACTCATACATTTTAACTTCGATAAAAAATAATGTATTTGTCCATATTTATTAACTTGCAAGAAAATACAAATGACGACAAAAATGGTTTATTTATGTTAAACAACCCTATGAACTCTAACCTATTACTAAGAACTACTTCATAAAGCTAGTTTGCAAAACAATTATCGAAATTCGTATTTTATGTAACTTCAAAAAAGTACTAATTGAAGTTAAAACGTATGGAATTTATTTGGGGAAATAAAAGAAAAAAGGTTGCCTTGAACGGGAATGGAACTCAGAACCTCTGACTCCGTAATCCAATACGCTAACCGTATGGCAACAGAACATGGGACTGACAGTTAGCATTTTCGTAATGTTTTGCTGCACCGCCTTCTTTTGCATGTCGATTCAAGCGCTTCTGCGAAGACACTTGTTTTCATTTTTGGGTCAGATCACTGTCCCTTTTTATGGAGAATCCAAATGTGCAATAAGAAATAGGGGTTCCCATTTAAAATTTTAAGTTGACCCCATACGCCCGAAGGGAGCAGGGATAGTGGATTGCGTTTCGTATCATTGAATACTTTTTGAAAAATGTTTAACACATGTTATATTTGTTTTGCTCATCTTTATACTTCGCGAGATATTGGATCGTTCCGGGACTTTTTCCGCACCCTGTATATGTAAGTGTGTGTGTGGCTCCACGTAGCGTAGTAACGTTTCGTGTGAGCGGAGCCTGATATATTTGATTCCTGGTAGGGGACACGCAGTAAAAAAAAAAAAAAAAAAAAAAAAAAGAGTAAAAGATTTTTCAGGTCAGTCATCCTGAGTAAAGTTTTCTTGGGTTTTCTTCATTCACACCAGGCAACTGTCGGGATGGTAACTACCATAATGGTCCCAGGCTACTTCCTTTCTTCCCCACTTCATTCTTCCTCTTCAATCACCAGAAAGTGTGATCCCCGAGGGACCGCATCCTTCATACGTGATAGGCCAACAATGTATACAGGGTGTTTGAATAAGAACTCCTAGTTTTAAGTATATATTTAATTGGGAAATGAATGAAAACTTACATCAATGAGTACATATCATGATAGAGAATTCCTTCAAGTTTTGTTTAATGTTGGTACACTTCAACGTGGAATCCATTTGCGGCCCTGCACATGTCGAGACGATATTCCACTTCTCGCCACGTTTTCTCCAACATTTCAGGTGTAACTGTCCCAACCAAATTCTGCAGTTATGACGATTAACTGTTCCACTGACATGAAATGTAGCCTCATCAGAAAAGAGAATCTTTTTTTCTTAATGACATCATCATCAATTCTGTGTAGAAAGTCAGCAGCAAACGCATGCCTTTCGATTTTATCAGTAGGTTTAATTTCATGTAATAGTTGCAATTTGTAGCACGCAACTTAAGTCTTTTACGCACATCATCATACACAGTATCTTTAGGCACTCCTAATTGTAGACTACGTCTGGCCAATGACTTCTTCGAGCTCCGAACACATGGATCTTTTCAACTACATCTTCAGAAGTTCTCGGTCTACCTGGTGATTTTGCTTTTAAAACACAGCCAGTTTCCTTGAAAGACTTTAGCCAATGACGGATAGTTTTTGCTGTAGGTGGTTCACCACCATAATGGCGTCTAAAATTACGTTGCACTGTTATAACTGACTCAGTTTTCACAAGCCAAATAACACACTGCGCTTTCAGTTGCGGAGTACACATTGTTGCTGAGTTGCTCTGCACTGCACACCTGCCTGGACTGAACTGAGGAAAAAGAGTTAGAAAAAACAGCACTGGTGCCTTCTCAAGGTCAAGCAGACCTACCAACTGCAGGGGAGTCAAACTTCGAGAGTTGATGAATCAAACAGCACAATCTAGAATAGTGTATGTCACTTTGTACAGATTCTAGGACACATTAAAATTAGGGAGTTCTTTTTCAAACACATTGTATATATGTGTATGTCCTTTCTCTAATAATTTTAAAGTTGCATGACTGGAACCAAACCATTTCTTTCTTTATTGTAAAGTTATGTAGATTATTATGTCCTTGAAGTTCTTTGAGAGTCTTCATTAGGTCTACAAACATTAAAATATATTAAAACTTCAATAAGTAATTCAAGCACATAATTATCTATGAAATGCTCTTAAATGAACTACTAAGTGGTGGGCATATTTGTAAGTTTTTTCTTGAGGCAGAAATCTAAGAACACAGATCAGAACGTCTAAAATGATGGGCACTCAATTTTCTGAATTATATGAAGATTTTTAAAACAGTGGATATAGTTAAACATTTAATAGTGTCTTACAAATATTAAAATACTAATTTCTTTAAAAAATCATATGTACACTGAGAAAAAAATTGTAGGTGGCGTACTTAAAAAGATAGGATACATGCGTAATTCCTGTACTTTATGGACTTAACGTACACGAGACGTATAACTGAAAACGCATGTTTTATAATACTTTCTGTATAAGTGTTCCATCTATGCGTACATTCCGTATGAAACAATGTAGGCGGTCAGGATCTCACATACAAATGGACGTATATAACATATAGCTGAGGAATGTAACATAAGTATATGCATGTGATATACGGAAAAGCTGTTAGATGTCAGACATCCTGCAACGGCATGATGTAACATCGAAGGGCAGTGCGTATGTAGCATACGGATAACGTATGCTCCGTACTGATTTCTATAGTAAGCAAGAGAATACCGTATATTTGTACAATATACTCTTGTCCGGAGAACGGATTTTTCTCTGTGCATTATTGTTTTTGAATTATTTCGAATTTTCGAAAACAAACATGGAAAAGTCGTGGGAAAAGATTGAAAATCTCTAACGGAAGTAACAAATGTAGCATACTAGTCCCATATCTCCTTCCTTTCTCCCTATGAAAATTCATTCACTGAATTACGTCTTCTAAATGTCTAGCTCAATTATTGTTTTCAATTACGATGTATTGATCATCCAGGGACGTCATTTGGGGGTATCAATTGCCCCCTGACTTTGATATATTGGGTTAACGAATAATTCATGATTGTTTTATTTTTCAAATTTATTTTCAACGAATAAACTGCAATAAATAAATTAATAATATACTCTCTGTAATTGTTTAGGACTTCCTCCCCTCGTTCAATGTTTTTCAGTGCTCCTGTAATAGAAATTTCCCGGTTTTAGTTCAAAGAATTAGAGCAACCAAGGCCTCAAGTTCGTATAATTATTGAACGATACACTGCACGAAGCATTCGAAAGCGATCGAGAGATGAAAATCTGACGGCGCTATGTCTGAAGAGTATGGAACTTGAAGCAGCACTTCTCCTTTGAGCTCTTGAATCTCAATTTGCTTACATCTATCAGCTATTAGCAACGTGAGAATGGGAGTTGACGTGGTGAAAAAGTATGCATTTTTCTAAGTTACTTCGTTGAGTTGTTGCACTTGTTAAACGTAGAGTTCTACATTGAACATATGCTAACGCTAAAGAAGTTTGTAATAAATTATGTTTTCTCAATTCCACCACACATATAACATGGTCTTTCGAATGTGAAAATCTTCGTTTTCTTGCTTGTTTGTCGCGTTGAGACATCCTTTTCACTCCTTTATTTTATCACCAGTGACAGTGTGATTAAAAAAAAAAAAAAACTCCGTGACCATGTGTTGAGTGAGTGAACAAACCCGCGGCGATTGTGAATTGTTGATTTTTGTTGTTTTCGCTCAAAGTGTGCACCAAAGCTTCGAGTATATGAACCTTCTTCATTGAGTGAAGATGTTTTTTTTTTTTTTTTTTTATCACAATCATCTGCTTCGGCCAATTCTCTGGTCGTTTAACGTGGATTTTCGTGAGCAAGGTGGTTTAATCACTCGTCATCGAACTCAATTGGTTAACGGAAATGTGATCAATCATTGTAGTTAAAATTCACATTTTTAAAAAAGCGGAAACCAACGTGCGGAAGTAAGTATTTTGAGGCATTGCTCCTTCTTCATTCACAACACAAGTCTCACGAGCTGCTTCGACGGCCCTAACACCTCATTAAATGCAATATGGAAAAAAGTAAATTGTATCGATAGTGATCAGTTTGACATTTGATATTACAGTTTAATGCTCTGGAAAGATATACAAATCGATAAAATTTACAAAATCAAAACACAAGTATCTTGTAGCACTACTACTACTGTTTTAAGTAACAAAACCTTTCATCATTGCCCTTCATTTCTGCAAGTATTTTAAAAATTTGAAGGGAACGCTCATGGATTTATTTCTGTGTGGCCAAAAGTCTGGGCCGTGCTAAATATTTGAGTAACTGTAAATGCAGTCTATGCGAAGTCTATTGGGATTAATGTTGGTAGGAGGGGCGTAGTTAAGGTTGTCATCCGCCATTTTGATGGCCACCATATTGGATTCAACTTGTTTATTTTAAATAACACGATCGTGGGACATATTTACAACATTCCCGTTCGAATAGTAATTCACCGGTAAAGTATTTTTTTTATTTAATTTGCAACTGTTTTGAAGTTGTAAATAAATGTAGGATAAGCTTTGTGTATGAAATGCTGTGAAATATGCTATGCGATGTTTCGAATTGAGAACAAAATGGAAAAGCAAGCCTTGTAACATCTTGCATTACGTATTCTTTAATGATAAGGAAAAGAGAGAGCTAACACACGTGAGACAATTACAATCACATGACATTTTCAACATGTCCACTGTTTTGTTGTATGCACATCCTAACCGTGCGACCCAGTTGCTCGTGCACTCTGCGAAGCACAGTCTTTGATATTTGTTCACAGGCCGTAATGGTTCTCCTTTTCCGGAGCCAATGTCATTAATTTTACACTGGTAGACAATAGCTTTAAGGTACCTCAAAGATAAAAATCCAGCGGATTTAGATCGAGGAGCCTTGCTGGCCACTCAACTGGTCCACGTCTACCTATCCAGCAACAAGGAAACAGTTCATTAAGCCATCCGATTACATTATGACCATAATGCAGCGGTGACACATCTTCTTGCCAATATTGAGGAAATGTCCCTTCCTCGTTCAACAAAAGCGGCATAAGAGTGTTTTCAAGCATATCTCTATATTGTGCAGCATCAAAGGTCCCATCAATAAAAACAGGTCCAACAATTATCTCGCCTCATATTCCACATCACACCATTACCTTACCTGCACCTTGCATCTTTGATGCATCTATCCAATTAGGATTTGTGCTATCCCAGTATCGAACATTTTGCTTGTTAACCTCACCTGTTACATCGAAATTTGCCTAATCAGTAAAAACAATGCTGTGAGGAAACACTAGTTCACGAGCTATTTGAGCAACGAACACTCACGAATCTCCTTTTGTCTATCAGGATCATCATCTGACAGTTTTTGATTCAACTGTAATTTGTAAGGGTGCCACGTTTCCCTTTTTAAGATTCTTTGAACCCTTTTGACACTAACATTTTGTTCACTTAGACGTCGCATACTCTTCTTAGGACTTTTCATCAATAACCCAACACAGCTGTTGATGTGTCTGGATCAGTTGCACTTCGTGGTCAACCTGATTAAGGTGCATCATCAACATTTTCCGTTACTTTGAATTTACGGATTAGTTTTCGTATAGCACTGTCTGTCACCACCTCGCGAAAAGGATATCGCTCATTGAAGATGGCTGCTAATATTGCTGAACTGCGTCCTCCAGCCAAAAGGATAATTTCGGTTCTTTTCTCTCGAGTTAACATCCGGTCCTACCTACAAGAAACAAATAAAGAGACAGTAAGTTTCCGTCCATACAATGCTCCACAGATAACAAAATTTAAGTCTAAAAGGTAACATACCCTAAATCCATTCACTACTTCAAAACCGTTGTAGTTTTTGGAACAATAACATTACTGCTGACTTCTCTTTGAACGAGGGTATTGTTTAATATGTTACATGATCATGTTGCTATTTAAAATAAGTTGATTCCAATATGGCGGCCACCGAGATGGCGGATGACAACCTTAACCACGTCATAATATTTTCCCCGCCCACCAATATTGATCCCAATTGACTTCGGATCGACTACATTTACAGTTTCTCAAATATTTAAGCCGGTTCAAATTTTTGGCCACACACTGTATATATACATGTTAATCAATAATAATACAATAATAAATTAATGGAAAACATGAGACCCTTCTTATATTGGAGTCTTTCTCAATCCATTCCCTCAAACAAACGTTGAAATGAAGCTACTAGGATAATTTTCGGTACAATTAAAATTAACGATGCTGTGTATTTGTACTTTGTTTTTAGTCTATTGATTTATATGGGAGAATTATGTTTTTCTTTGAAATGAACTGAAATATTACTGTTTTGATTTGAAATGAACTGAAATATTACTGTTTTGATTTGAAATGAACTGGAATATTAGTGTTTTGATTTCAAATGAACTGGAATATTAGTGTTTTGATTTGAAATGAAATGGAATATTAGTATTTTGATTTGAAATGAAATGGAATATTAGTGTTTTGATTTGAAATGAAATGGAATATTAGTGTTTTGATTTGAAATGGAATATTAGTGTTTTGATTTGAAATGAAATAGAATATTAGTGTTTTGATTTGAAATGTACTGGAATATTAGTGTTTTAATTTTATTGATTCCTTCTTCAAATCTAATGCAATGTTCTTTGCTTCTACAAAATGTAATTTGAGTATGTTCTAATATACCTGTGAATATCTGAAATATTACCTATTTAATACAGGCATTGATAGCCAGTACGAAAGGATTGCAAACTTGAAAATACAGAATTGAAAAGTTTAATACTAGGTTTAACCAGTTTTTTATTATTGTTATTAAAGCAGTAAAAAAACTATTTAATAACATATTAGTGCATCTACATTCAGCATTATTATGATTCTGTAACTCAAGTACGCAGATTGTGGGTGTGAACGTTGGGGAACGGTGAACTTGTTGAAATATTGTTGGGCAAACAACATTTGTGCTACTTGGGAAATATAATTAATCTATTTACACACTAGTTTCCTTTAAAGATTAAATTCCTATATAAAAAGTATACTCGATAGATTTCCAAAACAGTGGGAATAAATATATTGTCATCTCGTCAATCTGATAGATATTCATATTTTGAATACTGAACTCTCTAATTCAATATTATCCAAGACAGCATTTGTTTCCTTTGGTAAGGCCGACCTTACTAGCTAGAATAATTCACACTTAAAATCAGCAGCATCAATTTTAGTTAATATTATGCTTAATCTTTTCGTCCACCTTACTCAGTCTACCTTGTTAAGGCAATTGTGAATGAAGATAGTGTGACTTTTGGGGCTTTAGTGATCACATTTTAATACCAGAGTATTTACGAGTAAATACCTGATGGTGAACTGGAGACTTATATACGGTGAACAGGCAAACGGAATACTTTGAAGCAAGGAGTAGCAACATTCTAACGGTGGCATTTGCACGGGACCGATGGAACATACTTGAGAAGGGTTTGCCACTTAATATTGACGGAACAAGTAGTAGTATAGGAAGTTCGTTGACCATTAAAGCATTGTATAAACTTGGTGATATTGTGCTTAAAACATTTTGCTTAAAAATTTGTGAGTGTAAAATGAAACAATTTCTCCTTAGTGGCTACGTTGAAAAACACAATTTTCGTTACTGGACAGAGGGCAAACCTTGCCACCTTCAGGAGTGTCCATCAAATCGCACCAACAAAACAGTATTGAACACAGTTCATGGTATTATCACCCTTTTTTTCTGAAAGTGACGAAGGCATTGTACTGACAGGAACACCTGCTCGATATGTTATTATGTTTTTAACATTATTTGCACTTTCAAGATGCAGATATTAATATCGAAAATTTGTGGTTTCAGCAGGATGGGTCCACGTCACATAAGACATGTTACATTTCGACAGTCGATGAAGGCCATTCGCAAATTATTTGAAAGACGGATCATTTCATGTAACAGTGATATAGTTTGACTTTCAAGATCCTCAGGTGTCAATCATTGCGATACTTTTTCCTGCGGGGATATCTCAAAATCAGACTGTACTGCAAAAGACCTGAAACTAACGCTTAACTGACACAGAAGACTGGCATTTCTCGATACATGATACACCGAGAATTTTATAGTTTCCGTAGCAGACTATCAGAATGTATAAATAGAGATGGAAAATAAATTTTTGATGTCGTCTTCAAAAAATATAGTTTAATAGTTAATGTCATAGTTAATTACATACTCTCTACATGCATTTCCATTATTATTATTATTTTCTCTCTACATGCATTAAAGTTGTTCCGTTTCCCTGAATCTCTCTGTCTATGGTCTGTGAGGCAAATTTTAATTAATACATTTTTAATCTGCTTTGTCATTTGAAGGTGGTTGTTTGTGGCTTTGAACTTTTAGTACATTCTAGATTATTTACAACATAACTTTTCAAAATATATACATATTCAGCTTTTAAAAGAAACTTTTTATCATACGCAATTCAGTAAAATGATTAACGGTGTTGCATACCTGAATATCATTGTTTTGTTTTGTAACTTATTGACTAAAATGGACACTTTATTTTTCTGCTTTCTCTGAGGTGAACTGGCATTTTAATGATTGGATTTAATTCATTTCGTCTTTAAATCATTTTAATGCACCTTACATTGTTAAAATGAAACTTGGCTATATTTAATTGAATATTTAGTAATCAAATGCAAGTAATGCTAAATTTGTATTTACAATGCAAATTCATTTTCAAACAGCAAAGAGTACTTAACTAGAGTAGAAGAAATCTACTTTATGCAGCCGACCATCATCGTCAGGAACGCGGTAAGGTCGGAAATGCAACCTCATTCATTTATCACATGTTAAATTGCATGTTATTGCCTGCTGTAGCAGTTGCAAATACCAATACAAGACTTGCGAGTGGTTGGGGGTATTTTGTGAGCGTCTTCCTCTGCCTGAGGTGGACGTGCTATATTATGACCTGCGTGTGTATGAATCTAGTGTTTATTAATTTTCTATGAACAGTCTTCTGGTTCCAGTCGGAAAACGACCATTAGGAAACCTAGTCTCAGATAGGGAACAATATTAAGATGAATCTCGCAGAAATAGGAATACAAAGTAGAAACTGGAGCCAGTAGGCTTAGGACAGAAGTTAGTGAAGAGCTTTCGTGAACGCGGCTTTGAAGTCCCGGATTCCATATACCATAGAATTAGGTTCATAAGAATTGTGGTCTTTGTTAATTATGGTTTTTTATCGGTTTTTGTTTATTACTTTTTGGAGGCGATGTTGTTTTGTTAACGGGAGTAGTGGTTTTAGGTACCTTCCACTCTCATTGACTATGTCGATCCACGCTACGAACGTCTTGGTACGGTATTGTGGCAACTACAGACATTATTTTCCATTTATTGTGTTTAAAATACCAAAAAACCATTATGGATAAATCATATTCCACTTGAATGTATCAGAGACATTGATTGGACGATTATTGATACAACATTGATTTATTAATTCGATATGGAAATTCTCGATAATGACTGATGTGTTATGAAAATTGCACTTTTTTCTTATGGCTTGTGATTGTATTAGCACCGACAAAACATTAAACATTATATTTATTCATTAAAGAAGAAGAAAGTGAAATACATTGTTTAAAAATCCAGTTCATTACAAAACACAAAAAGAAAGATTAATATAAATCAATGATGTCTTGGATACCCAACACCATTAACTTTAAACACATCTGTAGGCTCTGCCTAACTTCTTTCCACTTTCTTTTGTATTCTGGTTAATGTTTAATAGATACAGACTAAAATCGCCTTTTAACTGTGTCTCCAACTTTTTAATAAATAAATTAGGAGTTATTAAAATAATTTTGATATATCTAGGGAATCATCATATTATTAAGGCAAATGTTCAATAATATCAATTCAATTCTTCGAATATTTTGATACATAAAGATCGTCTCTATTTCAAAAAAATACGTACTCTTTGTTAATAATAATTAAACATTTTTTTAACAAAAATCTTAATCAGCTTTCGAAACAGCATCTGTTGAGACAATGAAGACCTGACCGTAAAGAAATTTAAATGGAACCATCGGGGATTAGGATTAGGAATTAGATTTCTGAGCTATCGACATCGAAGACCATTCAGCCCGTCATGTATGAGGGAAGACATCCCTCGGCGAGCACACTATCCGAAGAAAGGGAAGGAAGAAGAGATTGGGGAAGGAAAGAAGCTGCCTGGGACCTGTATGTTAGATATCATCTCCGCATTTGCTTGGCGTGAATGAGGAAAACCCAGGAAAACCTCATTCAGGATGGCTGGACTGAAAAAGCTTTTACAATCTTTCGACCAAGTGTCCTCACCGGGAATCGAACACGGAACCACTCCCACCACAGACGAGAGCGTTACCGACTACGCTACATGGGACCATGGAGTTCACCGGGAAATCCTACTATTTTAAATAACAGATAGGAAAATAAACATGAGAATCGTTGCTTCTATGACGAAGTAATGTGTGACATATCCACATATATTAAATTTTTGAATAGAAAATCTCCTTCGTTGAAGTCGGCTAAAGGGACGAAAAATCGTTAAAAAGAATACTACAAGTAAGTAAACAGCTTTAATATATTTTTAAGAGATACAAATATGTATTATTTCTGAACATTAAAATATTTTACATACTACAGAATACCAAAACCCACACTGTAAAAAATGAGATCTTTAAACAATACAAAATGACTACCACTTTAGCGTGTTACTTGGGTGTTAATTCAGCACAAAGCACATCGGCTTCCGAGCATATCAGAAATAAATCGTTAGTACCTGAGATAATTTGCATTGGTATTTATCGTTTAATACGAACAAAGCTTTGCGAAATATATTTTGCACTTTTGCCAAGTAGCGAATAGTGTTCTATGTTTCCTGTAATCGGTTGTAAACTGGTGAATCGTCCGACAACAGTTACACAGGCAACAGGCCTGCCATCTTCTGTTCATACATGCTAAGACACAAGAATAACAGATAAAGAAAACAGATAGAAGCACTGCTATCTGTGTAACTTGTCAAATGACTCAAAGGTTTACAACAATATTATTGTGACGTATTACAGAAAACATAGAATGTTATGAGCTACTTGTCATAATGCGAAACATATTTCGCAAAACTTTGCTCATACCAAACAACAAAAAACAATGCAAGCACTTACAGCCAGTAACGAGTTTTTTTTTTTATTTGCTCTGAAGGCAATGTGCTTGTTGTTGAATTGACACGCAAGTAACACGCTAAAATGGTAGTCATTTTGTATTATTTCAACACCTCATTTCTTACTGTGCAGTCATCTATGAATATTAACTTATTTTTAATCAGAACTAAAAATGATGTGTTAGGCTTTTCAGTTTTCTAGTAAGCACTCTCGTAATTACATTGTTTCAATTTATTAACCATGTGGATGCTTTTTATTCAAAGGTATCTATCATTGTCCTGGTGTCAATTCCAGAATTCATTGAAACCCAAGAGAATATTCCAGGTAAATAGGAGAAAGCTATCTGTGGTTATTAATATTTAATGTTACAAGATGGTGTGTCGTACAGTAGTTTGAAATTTAAATAATTTTAATCCTTTGGTTACAAAATTTAAACTTCTGCTAAAGGCAAGGAGTAGTAGAAAAATAAGAGTTCTGCGCCACTGACCCTCTAACCACTTTCTCAGTCCCGCCTGAAGCAGACAATGAATTTCCCACTGCCGTCTGAAACTATGCCGGAGGACACAGGGAGGATACGAGAAATTGAGTCCTCTGTGATAGGGGTGTATTTGTTCCCTTTTATGAGTAATTTTTAGCGGGTGTATTCATTCCCTTTTACGAGCACATTTTAGGGGTGAACTCGTTCCCTTTTATGATCACTTTTTCCACCCCTTAGCAGAGACTACGAACGCATAGCAGAGCATAAGACTACGTAAGATAGCAAGGATGTGTTCGTTTCTTTTTATGATCACTTTTTCAACCCCTATTTGAACATTTTACCATAGCAGAGACTATGAACACATAGCAGAGCAAATAATACATAAGACTACGAGGGGGTATATTCATTCTCTTTTATGAGCACTTTTTCCACCCCTACTTTAACATAGCAATGGAGACTACGAACACATAGCAGAGCAGATAATCTTTTAAAGGGTGGACTCGTTCCCTTTTTCCACCCCTTATTTTACCATAGCAGGAGTGTACTCGTTTTCAACCCATATTTTAACTATAAACATAGCAGACAATGAATACCTATGTAACATAGCAAAGGGGATATACCGAACACACAACTGTATTCGTTCCACCCCTATTTAAACATAGCAAAACTAGTAAAAGAGTATGGCTTATTTTCCAACCCCTATTTTAACATAGCAGAAATTATATAACACTTCTTTCCCTTTTAAGAGCCCATTTTAGGGGTGTATTCGTTCTCTTTTATGAGCACTTTTTCAACCCCTATTTTAACATAGCAGATCGATAACACATCTTCCAACGGCCTATTTAACATAGCATATATTACATAAGACTATGTAACATAGCAGAGCTAATACAAGAGTATGGCCAATTTTTTCAACCCCTATTTTAACATATAGTTGAGGTGCTACATCGCAGAAATCAACGAAAAACTGCAAATTGTGATAAGAACATTCCCGTTGGTATAAATAATGTTTAAGGTTATATAATGAAATTAAGTCGGGGAGGCATCGTCTAAAATCAAAGAAATCCAAGATGGCGGCCATATTTCAAAATAGTTACGCGGTTACAGTTTTTCTGTTATACGTCGCTGGAATTGGGTGTTTGGTATCGATTTATAGGTTTTTAAAGTCAAGGATTCCAATTTTTATGTTGAAAAATTAGGAATTACTATTGGTGTTTTTCTGCTCCATATACTTTTTAAATTGAAACATAGGCGAAATCATTATACACTATTTCTATCTAAAAATATATGATATAATGCTATGCTTGGTCTATGCTGATTGCTGAAAAGATTATGTTTGATTTTCTTATCACAAAGTGTTCAGAAGAAAATGAGCGATGTATGTCTGGTAACTGACACTCTGTATCAAAAAGGTCTTTCAGATGGACCTGTAGCCAAAGGGCATAATTATCATGATCCAAAACAAAAAACCAAGGAATCATGTCTCTTAAGCAGTCACGGTACAAAAAGTAGTTACCTTCTCGAATTGAGGGAACAAAGAGAAGCAATAGGAGTTCCATATCAAGACAAGTCAGCCAATATTTGAACATGATACTGTCTGCAGCTCGCTCTTCACACCAAATGTCAAATTCAAACTCGGAACCAAACTGGTGGTAAGGATCTTGCAACAAATGATATAGTGCTCCTGCAGTCACTTGGTGAATTCCTCTGGCTTCCTTTACGTGGGTTACTTTGGGATAGCTTTCTACAGCGCTAGAAGATGCAATATCAGCGCTGAAAATTGCAGCGCTCCATCCACTTCCTGACATCCACTGGCCCAAAACTCTGAGAAAAGCTTGTTCGATGTGAAAGGCACCAAACATAACCATGAACTTTTTCTCGCCACACATGTCTGGATAGTTCCACTGAATCACTTTTGATAACGTAAACAGAGATTGATCCACTACCATGACAGGAATTTGATTTCCCTTAAGAAATTGTGTAACTTGTTTTATTACGTTCATCGCATGCTTGATCATAGCTATTGATGATCAATCTTTGTAGAATAATGGTAAAAGTGATGATATTCCTGGAACAAAATCAGTTGAAGCAAGTTTGTCTATAAGCATGGTAGGCTGCCCACGATTCCCTGGCTGATGACATGTTTTAGCCATGGAATTTCTTCTTTCTTCCGATTCGTAGCAGTGGATGTCAGCATGAGTTTCAATGTAACATCAGAACAAGTTGGAATAGTGGGTTCTTTTTGACTTAAAGATTGCTGGTTCTTCCAAAGCAAACTCGTCCGGAAGACTACGCATACTTCGCTTTTTGAAATTACTTATGTCATACTCTATATCTTGTGTAGGCCTTACTGTGCCTAAACATTCAGGTGTCGGATTTTGAAGTATTGATATATTTGTCACATGAAAGGAACTGTCCAAAGTTGAACTACAAGGATTGTGGTCTATGTTATCGTACGCCCCAATTGTGAATATATCTTTACGTTGTTTTGATGGACACAATACCTTTTCTTCTTGGTACCCGACATTTACAAGTTCACACATCGCTGTTGAGAGTTCCAGCACACGAGTGTAGGAGATTAAAAGTCCAAGTGAATGTAGCTTTCCCACTATCTCTTTTTTTCGTGTTTTTCCAAATATTGAAAGACCCATGTAAACTGGCAGCGGAAGGTCTCTATCAGTCTCATGCATCTGGGTTTCAGCATGTAAATTACCATTGAATGCGTTATTTTGTTATAGCATTTCTTTCCTTACTGTTTTGGCAACACACAACAAAGCAAGGCCGTTTCATCTTGGTCGTTTTTACAAGATTCCAATATGGTATCACCAACAGTTTTATCATGTGCTAATATATACTCTCTGCCAGACATTTGTGCCGTTATATACGGGAAATATGCAGGAATCCTCTGTCGTAATCTTGAAGTGTGGCATTTTCTCAAACGTTCCTAGTAGTTGCATTAGTCTCATCTTCTACATTTGTGTCAGGACACTCATCTTGAAAACTGGCTGCGTTTCATCTGAACCCTTCATACTTTCCTCCATGAAATTAACTAACTCTGCAAAAACACCTCTTCACATACATGAACATTGCAAGTTGATGTCGATTGACTACTCCAAGACTTGTTAAACAATCCTGCTAGGCACTTTGCATGGTATTTTGTATCTAGAGCAATCACAACACCACCACTAAGTTTTGCTAGTAGAACACTATTTCCTTGTTCAATGGCATACTTCCTTTCCTTTTGATCTACTTGTAGTGTGGTTACATTAAACAATTGATCCTTGCTGGTCACAGAACCATCACAAAAGAAGCACATCTCTTTAGAAGTAGATGATCGATATTTACGATCATGTGATAATGATATAGACTCTTTGTCACCTTCATTAAGCTTCCGTTTCTTTGCTCTTTCGAACATTGTAGAGTTATAATTTAATGCACATTTTTTGTGCCATTTATCTTGTCTTTTAAAAGTGCTTTTTCCACTCTACAATTATCTTGATCAAACAGTTTTATATCCATATCACTGGGTAAGGCACAAATAGATTGAAAGTTTTCTAAATTCTTCGCAAGTGTTGCGTATTCGCAACCTGTGTTACGAAAAGATGCATCTCGGTTATTTGCAGGTCATACCAAATGTTCATCAGATATCTTTTGCCACAGTATACACTTTGTCCAATCAACACTTTTAGTTTATCTCCCAGGTCGCATGCAGGAGCTAATCGGAGACGCTTTGCCACTTTCGATTGCCACCTTCACGTACTCAAATCCGAAAAAAAAGAAAAAGAAAAACAGGGATTAGTTGGGTGTTGCATTGCTTACAACGAGTTTATTACTTTTAAAGGAACCAAAAATATAAAATCCTGCCCTTGTGATCTGGACGTTTCCTTAGCGCTAAGCAATATATATCTATATATATATATATATATATATATATATATATATATATATATATATATAATTTCTAACGCGTTTTTAACACAAAAATTGCAATCCTTGGCCTCAAAAACCTATAAATCGATACCAAACACTCAATTCCAGCGACGTATAACGGAAAAACTGTAACCGCGTAGCTATTTTAAAATATGGCCGCCATCTTGAATTTCTTTCTTTTAGACGATACCTCTCCGACTTAATTTCATTGTATAACCTTAAACATTATTTATACCAAAGGGGTTGGGTTCTTATCACAATTTGCAGTTTTTATACACGTAGCACCTCAACTAATAGCACATATTACATAAGACTACGAACATATAGCAGAGCAGAGAATAAGTAAGACTACGAAACATAGCAGGGGTGTATTCATTCCCTTTTATGATCACTTTTTCAACCCCTATTTTTAACTATAAACATAGCAGACAATGAATAACTATATAACATAGCAAAGGGGGTGTGAACACACAACTATTTAACATAGCACTGATTACATAAAAACATTCGTTCCCAACCCCTAATTTAACATAGCGGAAATGACACAATCATGTCCCCAAACTACTGACCATCGAGAACAGAAGTCAAACTCAAAAACGGAGCTACATTTAGTAATAGGTCATCAAAGACCACATGTCCCAAAAGTGTTGACCATCGAGGTCAAAGGTTAAAATACTTAAAACCTAATAGCTTGGAAACGGAGCCACATATTGAGATGATGTTTCCACATTTAGTAATTAGTCACCAACTACTACAAGTTCCAAAAATAACGACCATCAAGGTCAAAGGTCAAAATACTTAAAACCTAATAACTTGCAAACGGAGCGACATATTGAGATGGTGTTTCCACATTTAGTAATTGGTCATCAACTACTACAAGTTCCAAAAATAATAACCACCGAGGTCAAAAGGTCATACAACTCGTAACAGAGCAACTGATAAATTTGTGTGATCTAGCGCAGAATTTCTGTACCTTTTTGGGCTATTCAAATAAACGCAAAAACTAATTTGGATGGAGTAATTATTTTTCTACTGACAAGAAAGAAAGCAAAGATATGTCATATTAACTAGCTGAGAATTTTATATCATCTTGTACTATTTAAACAAACGAAGAGATAAATTTAAGTGATCTATTCCATTTTGTACCAAGGAGAAATGCCCTTTTAACTAGCTCACAATTTATGTACCTTTATGTGCTAACCTAAAAAAACGAAGAAAGTCCATTTTAACTAACTGAAAATTTTATATCTTGTACTATTTAAATTAACGAAGGAATATATTTGAGTGGTCTATTCAATTTTATACCAATGAGGAATGCCATTTTTATCTAGCTCAGAGTTTCTAGTACATGTTGTATTATTTAAACAAACGAAGGGATAACTTTGTAATAACCAGAAAAAGCGAAAGTGGACTCAGAATTTATGTATAACCTTTGTACTGCTCAAATAAACGAACGAATAAAAACAAAAAGTGCCAGTTTAACCAACTCAGCATTTTATACCATTTTGAAATTTTTAATAAACAAACAAGGTCCATTTTAACAAGCTCAATATTTTATACCTTTTGTGCCATTTAAAAAATTAATAAATATATTGGAGTGTTCTATTTCTTTTGTACAAACGAGAAAAAAGCGATGAAGAACCATCTTCAACTGCCTTAGAATTTTATACCTTTGGTAAAATTTGTACCAAACCGAAAAAAGCAAAGAAATACCATTTCGCTAACAATTTTTGTGCTACACAAATAAACAAAGATGTTCTAACCTAAAAAAAGCAAAGAAGGTCCATTTTAACTAACTGAAAATTTTATATCTTTTGTAGTAGTCAAATAAACGAAGGAATAAATTTGTGTGATCTATTCAGTTTTGTAGCAACGAGAAATGCCATTTTAACTAACTCAGCATTTTATACCTTTGAGCTCGATGGTAAGTACTTTTGCTACATGTAGTAGTTGACCGCCTGTTACTTATTTAAATAGCACACAAAGGTCAAATATTTGAACCCGAATAACTCGTAAACGGAGCTAGCAAGAAATTTCTGTGACCTATTCCATTTTTTGTACCAAGCAAAAAAAGTGAAGAAATAAATTTGAGTGGCTTATTTACATTCGTATTAACGAGAAAAAATCAAAGAAACTCCATTTTAACTAGCTCAGAATTTCTGTACCTTTTTGGGTTATTGAAACAAATGAAAACATGAATTTGGATGGAGTATTTATTCTTGCTAACGAGAAATAAAGGAAAGATATGCCATTTTAAATAGCTAAGAATTTTATATAATCATGTAAGGGATAAATTTGATTGGCCTATTCAATTTTCTACCAACTACAACTGCCATTTTAACTAGCTCAAAATTTATGTACCTTTCTGGGCTAACCTAAAAAAGGCGAAGAAGGTCGATTTTAACTTCTGAGAATTTTATGTCGTCTTGTACTATTTAAATAAACGAAGGAATATATT
The DNA here is from genome assembly GCF_964235325.1 of Thermobia domestica. NCBI lineage: Eukaryota > Metazoa > Arthropoda > Insecta > Zygentoma > Lepismatidae > Thermobia > Thermobia domestica. The sequence goes on from NC_137463.1 coordinate 211,835,111, forward strand.
TGAGGGGTCTATTCAATTTTGTAATAAAGAGAAATACCATTTTAACTAGCTGAGTATTTTAAACCATTTTGTACTATTTAAAAAAACAGATAAATTTGTACTAACCAGAAAACGCGAAGAACTCAGAATTTATGTATAACTTTTGTACTGCTCAAATAAACGAACGCAAAAATTTGGGTGTCGTACTTTTATACCAACAAGAAAGAAATGAACGTCCATTTTAACTAGCTGAGTATTTTATACCATTTTGTACTATTTAAATAAACAAAGGAATAAATTCCAGAAAGGACCATTATAACTGGCTCATAAGTTCAATACCATTTTGTACTATTTAAACAAACGAAGGGATAACTTTCGAGTGAGCTTCTTAATTTTGTAGCAAGAAGAATAAAGCAAAGGGCCATATTTGAACTAAAAAATTTATATCATTTTGTACGAATCAGAAAAAAGTGAAGAATGAATAAAATTTGAGTGGACTATTTCCTTATGTACCAACTGGAAAAAGTGAAGGGCCATTATAGCTTTTGTATTATTCAAATAAACGAAGGAATACATTTTTACTTACCAGCAAAGTTGAAGAAGGTTCATTTTAACTAACTCAGCATTTTATACCTTTTTGTGCCATTTAAATACGGGTGTCCTATCTCCTTTTGTACCAACGAGAGAAAAAGCGGAGAAGGACCAGTTTTAACTGGCTTATAATTTTATACATTTTTGTAATATTTAAACAAACGAAAGTTTAAATTTGTACCAAACAGAAAAAAGCAACACAAATAAACCAAACGATCAATTTGTACTAACCAGAAAAGGCAAAGAAATACCATTTTAACTAGCTCAGAATTTCTAGACCATGTTGTACTATTTAAACAAACGAAGAGATAAATTTGAGTGGTTATTCTATTTTGTAGCAAGAAGAAAAAAGCGAAGAAAGACCATTTTAACTAACTCAGAATTTTATATAATTTTGTAATACTCAAATAAACGAAGAAATAAATTTGGATGGAGTATTAGGTTTTGTGTCAAGCAGAAAAAGGAAAGAATTAATCAAATAAACAGAGGAATAAATTTGTACTGACCGGAAAAGGCGAAGAAGGACCATTCAGCATTTTATACCTTTTTGTGCTATTCAAATAATCGAAGGAATAAATTTGAGTGCTCTATTTTATTTTTGTACCAATCAAAAGAAAAATCAAAAAAGGTTCATTTTAACGAGCTCAGCATTTTATACCTTTTTGTGTCATTGAAAGTCCTAAGGTACTCACGGAACAGTTTTTATAGAGGGGCGATTCTAAAGTCCAAAGTTTCCCGATCACTAACTACATATTTGAATGTAAGATTTAACCAACCAGAACTGTCGTTGGTTACAGACGAAAAATATTCTATTAGAAGAGAGTTGCGTCATAATTCAGTGTTAATTGTGTAGAACAGACTCCATAGCAATTAGCGTTCTAAAGAAAACTGATGAATGACGACGAATCATGGCAAGAAACAGCTTACTTGGCCATTTTGGATCACAGTACTGATAGAGGAAAAGGCAGAAGGAAAACTAGATGAAGAAGATATCATATCAAAGTAAAAATCAGCTCACCAAGGAAAAGAAAAGTTTTGAAAGTTCCATGTTGCACACCATCTATAGAAAAGTGTTGAATAATTCTTTCTGTTGCTGCAGATGTTTAAGCTTCTCAATATTAATGCACTTTAAATAAAATAAAAAAGGAACGGTACGAACGAGTTACCTAACATTTGTATTATTAGCATAGTGAGGGTCCTAATGTACAGTGTACTGAGCGCAAATTTGTTTGTTATATAACATAGGACACCTTATTAGTGTGGAAGGCAAACGGCTATTGACATTATTTTTAGTGTAATTTCAAAGCTCGTTATATAGTGCATTTTTTGCGTGACGGGAGAGGTAATTAAAATTTATTTAGAAATGCTACTTTAAAGTTACCGTTCCTCTGGGTGACACAAGAATATACAAAATAGTACAAAATCTAGTACCACAAAAGATAGAACACTCAAATATATTCCTTCGTTATTTTGCTTTTCTTCTGCTTGCTACAAAACTGAATAGGTCACAAATTTATTCCTTCGTTTATTTGAGTATTACAAAATGAAACTTTCTGAAGGGTAATTAGGGAAGTGTCAGGGAATTTTTACCAAAATATACTTCTGTATACGGGAATTTTGGACATTTTCAGTATTATTTTTTGCGGGCTTAGAAGATTGAAATTGTGCACAAACATTCAGTCCACCGAGTAGTATCTACCAGATTTTTTAAGTCAGATTTCTGCGTTAAAACAGTGGGGTACAGAGGGGCTAAACCTTGAAAAAAGGGAAATTTTACCAAAAATCCCTTTCACGAGATTTTCCCGCCTTAGATATATAATGGGGACAAGTGGATGGCACCGCTTGAAAGGCAGTTCTATTCTGAAGAGAATGATGGCGAAACATGACGCTAGGGTAATTAGGGATGTCTTAGGGAATGTTTAAAAATTTCCCTCTGTATACGGGAATATGGGACATTGTCGGTATATTTTTTTTTGGCAGCCTTACTTTTGCACCTGGAAAATTGGAATTGGGCATAAACATTCAGCCTACCGAGTAGTATTTACCAGATTTTTTTTCAGATCTCTGCGTTAAAACAGGGGGGGTCCAGGGGGAGCTAATATTTGAAAAAAGGATATTTAGACCCAAAAAATCCCGTTTTTCATCATTTTCCCGCCTTAGATACATGATGGAGACACGTGAGTCATACCGCCTGAAAGGCAGTTCTATTCTGAAGAGAATGATGGGCGAAACATGACGCTAGGCTAATTAGGAATATCTCAGGAATTTTTTTACCTGAGATTATGGTGTTTTACGGTAATTTGGGGCATGGTGGGGATTCCTGATAAAATTTCTCTCGTCCTTGGTATTCAAGATAGAAACTTGAAATTTGGCACACACATTCAGTATACCAAGTACTATTTCTCAGATTTTTTTAGATGGCTACGTTCACACAGGGGGGATCCAGGGGGGCCCAAAGTTCGAGAAAAAATTTCCCTCCGAAATTTTCACTTTGACATTTTTTCCCGCTTCTGGTATATGGTATGAGCATGTAAGTGGTACCATTTGAAAGCCAGCTCTATTCTGAAGAGAATGAGGTATGAACCATGATCCTAACGTAAATAGTGACGATGCAGTAGCTGCTTGACTGAAAGTCTAAAAAATAGCCCAAAAACACAAGATCCCAAAAGGGTTAATGGTCACCTGGCAATACATTCGGTCGCAGACAAAACCCACCCAAAAGCTTTAATGTCTAGAACAAAAGTCTACTAATACATATTTTATGATTAAACATTAAATACACACTCTATGTACGAAAACGATGTATACATTAAAAGCTCAATAAATTTAAAATTGAAAGGACAATTAAGTTATTCAGTATAATTACTAGTTGATATGTAAAAGCGTAAAAATGAAATCTTTGAGTTTGACGTCCCAAGGTTATGCCGGATAGGCTAAAGGAGACGGTGATGATGAGAAATGAAGAAAATGAAGTAAGTGGGGGGAAACAGAAGAACCCCGAGGAAACCCACGCATACGGTGTTTGTCCACCACAAAGTTCACATGGCAGGAGTCGAGATCGAACCCGGGCCCAACGCACCAGAGGTGAACTCTCTATCACTGAGCCGCCAAAGCCCGATGTATAAGCGGAAAAAATAAACATATGTTACGATCACCTACGATCAGGACAGTATACAATGTGTGAATGAAAAAAAAAATCCAATATTAAACAAAATAAAGCTGTGTTTTCTTACAAGTTAACAAGAAACCGTTGGAAAAGTTTCCGTGGCTGCATTAAGACATGGAACACAAGCTAAAAATTAACTTCCCAAGTAAAATTTAGTTACAGAAAGTAGTTCGTGACCTGAAAAACCAAGAACAGTAAGGAGTATTTAAACTTCGGGCTTTGAGGTCACGGAGGTCTTTCTCGGAGGGTCCTACTGCACGTTTGCCGAGGAGTTCTTGATTAACAAGCTGCCTCGATTTCGGAAGAGAGAGGCCCAGAGTTCAATTCAGTTTTATTCAGCTCCATAAGCCACGCAAAGAGTTTGCTGTGGGCTGTGACTGTTGCCTACCTCAGAGGTCCTGAGATCCATACCGTTCTATATAGCTACGCAAAGAGGTTTGCTGTGGACTACCACTGATGCTCTCTTTAGAGGTCAAAAGTTCGATCCCGACTACGTAGCCACACAAAGAGGTTTGTAGTGGGCTCAAACCTGATCGCTACTCTAGGCTTGGAAGAGAAAGACGTGATGCATCTAGTGAATTGTAGTGCCTATAATTAGTATACAATTAAAACAGTTATCGTGGGATATAAAAAGAACACGAGAAGCTGACTTCCAATACGAGGCCGAAACGTGTAAGTAGCCAGTAATGATATTTAATGCATAAATGATAGATTCACTCTTAAAACAGTTCTAAGCGATATAGCCCAAGGCTTATCTTATGCCTGGCGTGTTATTTCAAATCATTTTGCTAATATGATAATCTTTGTAAGTCAAACAAAATATATATCATTTTAAACTCTGTTAAACTAACTTTTGTGACACACAGAGTTTGACCCTGGTTTAGCAGATACGCAGTAGTGACCAACAGATTCCCTTTTGTTGTATGTATATCTTATGTAAATAAACAATCATCATCATTATATATTTTCTCCCTTATTCCATTTTGCAATTGTTAAATAACATTAACAAAAGTTTGTAAGAACTAATAGCGTTATATTAACAAAGGTTCGCCAAGTAGTTTATAAAATAATTTCGTGCTTATTTGATGGAATTGCAGGGGCTTATCGCCCATCCTTGTTAGGAAGAAGAAGCATATACAGTTTATTGCATTGCAGATAGCATACCCTACAGGGAAATTAAATTATAGGTCACACTCTATCACTGTACTACCACACCAAACTAGTAATATTCCAAGACAAGAACCATTGTCTTGTTCTACAAATAACACTAGACTAGCAAGTGATAACACAATACGTGTACAGAAACCAATACATAGTCATTCACGGAGTAGCCAGCAAGTTATTCTAGAAGGCCTTGATTTTTACAAACTAAAAACAAATCTAAAGTTTCTTTCAAGATTATGAAACAATAACGCATAGATACATACGTATTTCAGAAGTGCATATTATTATTATTATTAGTAGTAGTAGTAGTAGTAGTAGTAGTAGTAGTAGTAATAGTAGTAGTAGTAGTATATTTCATATATGCTACATTTCTGAAACTTGAGTCTTGAGAGTACGTGAAGTTAAAATCAAAGGTTATGTTACGGACGGCAAATGATGCCTTAACACCAAAAACACATTCCTGGCCGGGACCGGGGGTTAGTCTGTTTTATGTTTACTAAACGTGTTTAATAATTACAGCAAATGAGGATGTTTATAATAGAATGTGAAAGAATACAGTTTTAAAAGAATTAAACTACGTCAACATGTTAAAATAATTAAAAGAACCTAATTAATTAGCCACTTTGTACTCTCATTTGCTTAACTGGAATAACCGAGGCCTAAAGGAAAAGAGTTTTCTGCCCAAATCTTATAAGCAGTGGGATATTTTAATATTATAGAAATTGACCCTCCTTCCCCTTAGAAGTGTAATTTTCAAGATACTGAACCATATAGTATTTTATTACTTTTAGTTAAAAGTTCAAATACCGAGTTTCACGCATCTAGCTTAAACAAATCCTTCCTTAATTTATTTACATATTTTCTGAGTAAGTAATGGGGAATTCGAACATTAAAAAAGTGCTCCCTTTGTTCTTTCCTTTTTATGTGTTCAATTTTCAGTTTTTTTAAACAGGAAAGATTATATGCCAAGTTTCATTTTGGTGGATTTTTGTCCTACTCTTAATAAAATACGCTCCGCACAGTATATATTGCAATTCTGAATGTTTGCTTGGTTTCAGAAGTCTGGTAAAATATGCTTTTTAAACATTTTTTATTATCTAATTTATTTATTTATTTTTGTTTTAGGAATTTGTCTTGGGATTCTCGTATCTCCATTCGAAAGAAACGAATTTCTTAACAAATTATGTAATTAATTCTTAGAATGAAACAGATTGTATTATGTAATTCAGGTATAAGTGCAGAACAGATAGTGATAATAACGATCTTAGTAGTACAAATATAGCTGTTACTGTTGGAATTAGATACGTTCGTAACATTATTGCCAACTAGTTGCTGCATCGTCCCAATTTCGTGTGGTGGTGGCGAATTTCAGAACTAAAGCAAGTGAATGATAAAGGCACAAGTCCTAAATGGCAGAAGTCCTAAAAGGCACAAGTCCTAAAAGGCACAAGTCCTAAAAATCATATCGCGGCAGAAGTCCTAAACGGCAGAAGTCCTAAAAGGCAGAAGTCCTAAAGTGCAGAAGTCCTAAAATGCAGTAGTCCTAAAGTGCAGAAGTCCTAAAGTGCAGAAGTCCTAAAATTTAGTTCTAGTTCCCATATTTTTAGGACTTCTGCATTTTAGGACTTCTGCACTTTACGACTTCTGGATGTCACCCTTCATTGTCTGCTATTTTTATAGGTAAAATAGGGGTTGAAAACGAGTACACCTCTGCTATGGTAAAATAAAGGGTGGAAAAAGGGAACGAGTCCACTCTTTAAAAGATTATCTGCTCTGCTATGTGTTCGTAGTCTCCACTGCTATGTTAAAGTAGGGGTGGAAAAAGTGCTCATAAAAGAGAATGAATATACCCCCTCGTAGTCTTATGTATTATCTGCTCTGCTATGTGTTCGTAGTCTCTGCTATGGTAAAATGTTCAAATAGGGGTTGAAAAAGTGATCATAAAAGGAAGCGAATACATCCCTGCTAAGTTAAGTACTCTTATGCTCTGCTATATGTTCGTAGTTTCTGCTAAGGGGTGGAAAAAGTGATCATAAAAGGGAACGAGTCCACCCCTAAAATGTGCTCATAAAAGGGAATGATTACACCCCTAAAAATTACTCATAAAAGGGAACAAATACACCCCTATCACAGAGGACTCAATTTCTCGTATCCTCCCTGTGTCCTCCGGCATAGTGTGTCAGGCGGCACTGGGAAATTTATTGTCTGCTTCAGGCGGGACTGAGAAAGTGGGTAGAGGGTCAGTGGCGCAGAACTCTTATTTTTCTACTACTGCAAGGGTAGACTATCAAATTATTTTATAAGTTGACGATTGTTTACGCATTAGTTTACTTAAAATAGTGTAAATTGACTATTTATTTATTTTACGAAACAAGAAAATATAAATATGAAGCGACGCTGTGCAAAGAGTTTGCAGTTACAGTTGTCGCAATTTTAGTGTTAAGTTCTGCTGGAAAACCAGTGAAAGAATAAGTATTTTGGCATGCAACATTCAAGTAAGGATATCTGTCATCGTTATCCTTACTTTAAATTTTTCTGCGGATATATCCGCACTACAAGTACAAAAGGCTAACATGCTTGTTATAAGACAAAAAAAATCAGCTTAGTGGTGCAAGGGGAAACCAATGAAAACCGTTACAATATCATGCATTATTATCTTCGGAGCATGCCGTGCACGCGAACCAACTACACTGTGCGAGAATTTGCATTTCCTTAGGCTGATCATGCGTCACAGTTTGAACGCAGACATCCGTTAATATTGTTGATGTCGATTAGTTATAGTTACACCTGCTAACATTTTTCCATTTCTCTTGTAAATACTCCACATAGATTTTGTATTGAACTGTTGAACGAGTACGTGCCCAATAAATGATTCAACAAAAACTACAAGTTTTAAATACTTGATTATTTAATTTTTTTTTCATTTATTTATTTATTTTCCAAATATTAACTAGGGAAGAACCATTGCTTTTCAGATACGTTCAGCAACAAAGAACAAATTGTAACATGAGTAAAATTGTAATGCAGATGAAAAATACACTTCTTTATTCGTGATACCGGCATACAAAATAACCATGAATCCTTTTATAAGCTGTTTTGGTTTCAACAACCACCAAGTCTCTTGAACAATACAATATTTGATTATTTAAGACGCTAATGGCCATTAGAACAAACGACCCTAAGATTAACTAGACAAAACCAGAACATCATACAAATTCAAAGATTATTTTAAGTGTGAGGTTCAGTCCCCAAAACATAATACTTTTCACCAACACATAAGTTGTTACGTGCATAAATTGCTACACTTGAAACATTCCACCACCTGAGTGCAGCGTAAACTGCTCTTCTGCATCACTACTCCGAATAACGAACAGAGGGCGCTGCTGGACCCACGCATGCATCATTCCACCGAATTTGTAATCATCTGTATACCATACCCTGCCATACTATTTCTGTGAGTTTTGAATTCAGTCTTTTACTCTTTCTTGGTGCTCCAATTTTCACAAACAAGTGTATTATTACATGGGTAGGCGCGTACATAGAGTGTAAAAAAAATATATGTGAATATTTCTTTCAAACTATTCTAAAGATCAATAATTTATTTATGTCAATTTTATTTCTATTATTATTATTATTATTATTATTATTATTATTATTATTATTATTATTATTATTATTATTATTATTATTATTATTATAATATTACATAACATATATTAGGTGTTTTATCTATCTGGAAATTTGTTCTAAAAGTTGTAATATATCTTTATATAACATGAATGTGGATGAAGTAGCTGACACTGGTACTGCAACTTTACAGGACAAGTAAAATCTCTTTATATAAATGTGCACACCCACATATAATTTTCCACAATCCAGGATTCCGTAACCAGAATTTGAAAGCACAACGCCGCACGTGTAAATGATGTAAAATATCTGTGATATATGTAGCTAAACAACTCAGCATTCATTTTGATATAAATACAGTTGTCAGAAATTCAAAACGAAAAAGTAGTAGTGAAGTCATAGAACACACATATCAACGAATACTAGGAGTTAGAAGAAGCTCAATTAGCTTCTAGATTAATGTCTGACCAATGTCTATTTCTATTAACAATCTATCACTGTAGTTAGCCTAAGCTAACTTTTGCTAGTGGATCTGAAGCAAACTAAATCGCAACAGAGTTACCAACAGAAGAATCCAAGGAGACAAAAATGCTGACCAACACTGTCGCGAATTAAGCCGAAACACTTAGCCTGGTAAACCTTGAGGACAACACTCGCGTCTGAAACAAGTATGTAAAGGTCAGGGTTATATTTCGTTTAACATGTCTTCAATCACTGTCTGTGGTAACTCATATACAACCAGACAAAACAGTTCCACTCTAGGTTACTTCAACCAATTAGTACATGAGACACGAAAAATCGGATGTTATGTTATTACGTTTAAGTTTATTACAGTCATATACTCACAGCTTTTGCAGACAAAATATTGAGGGTGTTATAAAGGTAACCAAGAAAGTTCTGTCGTTTTTTTCATTCAACACATTTGAACATCGATATGTTACCTAAGGCATATCTAGAAGATCAAAAATAGTCCTCATCAGTGTCGATGATCTTCTGCCAAAATTCTGGAAGGCTGTGGATTCCATCGCAGTAGAAAGTGGTGGCCCGTGAAGTGAAGAAGGTATCAAGTACATTCTGCACCTCTACTAGGGATTTGAATTCACGCCCTCTAAGATGATTGTCCAAGAAATGGAACAGGTAATAATCGGACTATGAAATGTCGCGGATGCAATAGTGTCTTCCATCCAAGGCGTAGAATAGTGTCCCGAGTCATCCTAGCCACGTGGGTCTTAGCGTTGTCCTGAAACAGGAGGACACCTTTGCGATTTTGAAATGATGGCTCCAGAGTCTTGAGCTTTTCTTGAACACGGCTCAACTGCTGACAGTACACAGTTGTATTGATACTTTAACCAGCTGGTAGCAGTTCTTGATGCCGCGAGCAGTCCTCCAAACACACAGGATGACCTTCTGGTGCAGTGGTGGTTTCGGCTGTTTTGAAACCGGTTCATGGGATGCTAACCAATGATGACGGCTGCGTGAAGCTTCGTACAGGATCCACTTCTCATCACATGACAACCCTAACAGCACAGGATGTGCTAGGCATGTGCCATTTAGGTGTTCCAGCTACTTTTAGGTACCCGACATTTGGCACATATGATTCATGTGCTAAGTATGTACTTCAGCTACCTACAGTTTTAGGTACTTGTTACACTTAATTGATATTTGCAACTATGTACCACAAATATAGCATTTATATACCTAGCTCAGTTTCGCACACTAACAGTCATTTGTTTTTATGTCGTCACTTCGGACATATATCTGTCAAGTTCTAGGTACTTCCTTTAGGTACATACTCTTTCAGATACTCTAACAGCACAAGATATGTTAGACATGCGCCATTTAGGTGTTCTAAATTAATCTCCAACATTTGATGCTTTTTATTCTAAGCAATTGTGTACTAGAAGTAACAAATGCATCAACTTCATTAGATGACAACTGTCGCCGATCATTTGAAAGTAAATATGGAAGAACCATGAAATAAAGTAAACAGATACTCGTCATTTTGTTATAAAATTACATGGCGAGCAAATTTTATCTGATCCAAAACGGTTATTGTTGAATGCACGTGGTTAAAGGAGCACTCTGATTAGCCAAATTCAAAAGCACTCAGTAATTTATCCCTCTACAAGCGAAATTCTCTTCATCCTCCGTGGCCAAGTCGGAAGAGCACACGGCTAGAAATCCAAAGATAGAGGGTTCGCGCTAACATCGGATATTTTTTTACTTGTTTAAACTGTTTTTAGACTCGCCTTAATGTAAACACATTATGCATATAGGCGATTTAACATATTTTGGGGGAGTAATTTTGTGGTTTATTGACGATTACGGCATGGGGAACATACCTAGAATATACTAGGCACGTTTCCCAGGTACATGTCAGGCATATGACTAGGGGCGGACATAGACTGTGACTATGACTTGCCATTCATGTGATTTCTCTCTCAGAGGTACATAAGAAACATAGTGAACACATTCCAATGTACCTAAGGGAACATAATAGGCATATGCCCTCTACGTAATTGTGCTGTTAGGGAACACCCTGTCCAGAAATGGCTTCTTCCTCAGACGAGACAGCAAAGAAACACAGGTGTTTGCTCGCGTTGCCTTCTGGCTCAGAGTCAAATTATGTGGGTCCCATCGATCCAACTTGTAGTGCTTCCCAAGTTGATGGAGGTGTTTCCGAATGGTTTCTCCAATCACACTGAATTGTAGTCCCAGTTCCTCACATGTCTGGCCACTGTTGGCCTCAATTCCTGCCTGAAGATCTTCATTTTGTACATGTATTCGTCTTCCAATACATAGTGTCTGAGTGTTTCGTCACCGTCCTTAAACTTCTTAAACCATCGCTACACTGTCCGTGTATTCACGACATCCTCAGCAAGGGCCTGACATATCTTATGCCCCGCTGCAGTGGCGTTCGACCCCAGTTTGAACTCGTACAGCATGCACGCCCTTATGACGCTGTGTGAAGGTCCCATGTTCACTCTGTCCTTACGCAAGTTCACGGTGTAAGAACTGCCACAACCAGGTAGTATGTTGGATGTTCCACACCAATAACTGACCTTCGCCTTATTTCCATTGTCAATCAACTCACGGTGTGAGTGCCAATTGAACACAGACCTCCACAAAAGGCGACATAACTTTCTTAGTTGCCTTTATACATGGGTAGGCGCGTACGCAAAGTGAAACGATTATTTGTGAATATTTGTTTCAAACTATTGTAATGGTCAACGATTTATTAATCTCAATTTTATTATTATTATTATTATATGAAAGTTATGTATTATATGAAAGTTAAGTATTATATGAAGTATTCACGACATCCTCAGCAAGGGCCTGACATATCTTATGCCCCGCTGCAGTGGCGTTCGACCCCAGTTTGAACTCGTACAGCATGCACGCCCTTATGACGCTGTGTGAAGGTCCCATGTTCACTCTGTCCTTACGCAAGTTCACGGTGTAAGAACTGCCACAACCAGGTAGTATGTTGGATGTTCCACACCAATAACTGACCTTCGCCTTATTTCCATTGTCAATCAACTCACGGTGTGAGTGCCAATTGAACACAGACCTCCACAAAAGGCGACATAACTTTCTTAGTTGCCTTTATACATGGGTAGGCGCGTACGCAAAGTGAAACGATTATTTGTGAATATTTGTTTCAAACTATTGTAATGGTCAACGATTTATTAATCTCAATTTTATTATTATTATTATTATATGAAAGTTATTATGCGTTTTTTTTTTAAATATGGACTTTGTCCTAAGATTTGTAATACTATATATTTTATGTAACATGGGTGAAGGAAATAGCAGGCTTTGATAGTGCAATTTTACATTACAAGTAACGAAAATTCTTTCTTTACAAATATATGTGCACTGAACATGTAATTTTCCACAACCTAAGATTCTGTAACTAGAATTTTGAAAGCAAGCACAACGTGTCGTGCGTGTGAATGGTGTAAAATATCTGTGATATATATGTAGCTAAACACCTCAGCATTTATTTTGATAAAAAGAATGGTCAGAAATTCAAAACGAAGAAGATGTAGTGAAGTCCTAGAACATACATATGATGAAGTAGGAGGAACTCAATTCGCTTCCAGACCTAGGTCTGGCTACTGTCTTTTTCTATCCACTCTTTATTACTTCACTTTGCCTATGCTAGCATTCGCTAATGGATCTGAAGCAAACTAGATAGCTATAAAGTTACCAACAGAAGAATCCAAAGAGACGAACATGCTGACCAACATTGTCCAGAATTAAGGTTTGCCGGCTTAAATTTTCGGGACAATTCAGCTTAAATACAATACTCACATCTGAAACAAGTATGCACAAGTCAGTGTTATCCTTCGTCTAGCATGCCATTCTGTCTTCAATCACCTACTGTGGTAACTAATACACACTTAGACAAAACATACTATTGTAGGTTACTTTAACCAATTCGTACATATGATCCGAAAAATTGGATGTCATGTTTGTTACGTTTAAACTTATTATAACCACACACACTGACAGCTTTTGCAGACAAAATAATATTGCGTGATCCTTTAACAATCTCGAGAGCGTGTAATTATTCTCGAAAAGCTGATAACTTTAAGTTTACAGGGCAAATGCTTCAAACATTGCCATCATTATTGAAGGAATAACAATGTTCCAAATACCTGACTGCTAAACAAATGTCAGTTTGTTGCCAACAACTAAAACTCTTTAGGTAAGTACCCAAGTGTTAAAGTTGTATGAACAATGAAGTATTTTTTTATTTTCAAAATATTGGCAAAATATATTAATTACTCAAGTGTACCTTGTGCATGTTATCTGAGTTTCCTGATGGCGCCTCAAACCTACTACAATCAAAATTTCAAGTGGAATCCGTTTTACATTTTAAACTGTTGAAAACATAGCCTAAAATAAACTGTACACAGAAATTACCTCTAGAAAACTCCCAAGAATACGTTTCATCTCTATTGTAAACTCCCTACTGAAACCGAATCCGATTTCCTTATTAACTGAACAAAATCACGCCATATAAACCAAACTCGTTGTATTTGTGAGCTTACTGCTTGGTACGTTGACAAAATTTGTTTCCTTGGATGTCTTCAAAGACCACGCATGACGATTTACACTCACGTATATCATTATTTTCAGTTGAGATATCTCAATTCGTATATTATTCATCTTTGGATATTTTCATCGTTCAATGAGGTATTTCAGTTGGTATATTTTTCATCTTTGGATATTTTCATCGTTCAATAAGATATTTCAATTGATACACTTTTCCTCTTTGGATATTTTCATCGTTCAATGAGGTATTTCATCTTTGTACATTTTCATCGTTCAATGAAATATTTCAACTGGTATATTTTTTCATCTTTGGACATATTCTTCGTTCAATAAGATATTTCAGTTGGTATATTTTTCATCTTTAGATATTTTCATCGTTCAATAAGATACTTCATCTTTGTACATTTTCATCGTTCAATAAGATATTTCAATTGGTATATTTTTCATCTTTGGACATATTCTTCGTTCAATAAGATATTTCAGTTGGTATATTTTTCATCTTTGGACAGTTTCTTCGTTCAATAAGATATTTCAATTGGTATATATTTCATCTTTGTACATTTTCTTCGTTCAATAAAATATTTCAGTTGGTATATTTTTCATCTTTGTATATTTTCATCGCTCAATGAGGTATTTCATCTTTGTACATTTTCATCGTTCAATAAAATCTGTCAATTGGTATATTTTCCATCTTTGGATATTTTCTTCGTTCAATAAGATATTTCAATTAGTATAGTTTTCATTGTTGGACACTTTTCCAGAAGAATTCAAAATTATTCTATTTATTCTTATAAATGTTGCATTAAATTAAAAATTAAAAAAGGAATGACAATTAACAAAGAATAAATAATGTAATACAAGATTAGTCTCAGGAGATAAGAATATGAAAGAAACTTACCAGTGTCGTGTGATTGTTGAAAAAGCTTGAGTAAATTAATTCCGTAGCGAAATTAATGTTTAGCATAATGTGTTAATGTTTTGGAAGAAAGAAAAGCAAGTATATGTAACGGATAAATCACTCTTGAATGCCATAAAATCTAATCTAATCAAATCTAATCTGATAAGAGTGACATATTTGAAAATATATTGTGAGTGTAACTTTCTTTCGTTTTCATAATTACAATGAAATTAAATGCAGCTATGTAGTTTCCAATTTCTCCTTAACTTTTTCTTGTTTCACTATGACCAATTAATTAGTGCAATAAGAAGTATGTATATCAATGTATCAATTTAGACTACTTCCCATAGTTACGATGGATAAACATATAAAATTAAAGTCAAAATGTATAGACGAGGTATGGAAATTTTAGCTTGAATTTTCAAATGAATAGCGATATATACATAATGGCGCACTAAACGTCAATCACTACATTGGACAATATTTAAAAAAGTGGCAATTCCTGCTTTACGTCAAGTGAATATCACCATATTAATTCGTCAATAACTTTATGTGGATCAGAGCACTAACGTTGTGCTTGAAACACTAATCAACACTAACAATTGACATTACTTTTGCATACTTTGGACAATACTTAAAAAGTGACGATTTTGGCTTAACGTTAAGTAAATATCACCATTTTAATTCGTTAATAACTTTATGTGGGTAAGAGCACTAATTGTGCTTGAAGCACTAACCAACAGTAAGGAAGCACCAACGATTGACACTACTTTTGTATACTTTGAACAATATTTTAAAAAGTGGCAATTCTGGCTTGACGTCAAGTGAATATCACTACTTTAATTTGTTAATATCTTTACGTAGGTGGAAGTACTAACGTAATGCTTGCAGTACTAACATAGCGCTAAAGATTAGTACATTTTAATTTTAGTTTTTAGTTAGTGGCGAATTTGACTTGACAAACGTCAGTCGTGCACTATAGAATCTGTAAGTTTGCGCCTATTAATCTATTACATTTATATTTTAAAAAAGAGGACTCAAGTACTTACTTACACTTGTTATGTTACAGAGTAAACAGAATATAATATAAATACTGGTGATTATGCTACGGCGTAAAGTAGCGTAACGCTTTTACTTTCCAGAAAAAATGTACAGAAAATATATTTCTAATTTTTCTTCTTTCATTTCATAAAGTTAAAAAGAATCGTTTTCGGACTTGGCCCTATCGATGTTCTTGGCCCTATGGATGTTCGGATGACCATGGCGACACCAGTAAGTTCACCATATAACTTCTTCATTCTTTAAATATACTACTATACTACTTGTAACGAGATGTTTATTTAGAGTTTTAAAAAAAAGTAAAATCAGCTTCACATTATAACAGCGCCCACAGCGGAATTTGTGCGAACTATCTTCCTACGTTTAATTTCTGTCGATAGGCAACAGCACTTTAGCTGTTGAATTCAAAGGTAGAAGTCTGAGCTATCCTGAGTTTCGAATTTTGTTCGAAATGGGTAAAACCCATTAATAATTAACCAGTTGTTATTTTGTATCTTGAAAGCATAGTTCTGAAAGTTAAAATCTTATTACATGATATTATTATATTCTAAGAATTCAATTGAGGATCGGTGTATGTGTGAAAGAAGTTATAGTTATTTGGTGCTACGAAAAAAAAAGTGTGTGTTTCCATTTGATCTTGTTAATACATGTTCTATGTGAAGTTCCATACCCATAGTATACAAATAGCAAGGAGGAATATTGTATTCAAAATATTGGTGAGTTAATTACTGTATTAATTAAATATATAGAAATAAGTTTGATATAAGTAACTAAGAATCGTTCAGATTCGAAAATTATTACAGATAATATGTAATTTTCTAATAGGTTACTGTCATGATCCTAATTTCAGAAAAAAAAATATGTCTATTGAAGTAGCCTCTTTGGATGGAATTCTTTATCAGCAGTCATTATATGTATTACTTTATTGAATTTGTTATAAAGTTAATGAATAGAACAAAGAATATTATTTTCCCGATTAACCATACTATTAAGTATATTTATGAATAGTAGCTGCATTCACTCTAGTATTTTTGAACTCAGGATTACTATATATTTAATTAACATTGTTTATGCATTAAATAATTTAATTTCTGAACTTGCTATACGTTATAAGTGTGGATGTGCCCGAAGGGTACATTTGTTCTACCTAACGACGGCTCCATTCAATCACTTGTACGAGGAAAGGGTGGAGGTCGCGTTACATACTACTACTACTACTACTACTACTGTAATAATAATAATAATAATAATAATAATAATAATAATAATAACTTTATTTTAAGTGCTATGAACAGCTCATAAGCAAAAATACAGCACTATGTTAAAATCATTATATAATCATTTTAAACAGACCAGAAAATTATATAACATAAAATTACTATTAGAGCAGGATAAAGCCTTTGTCAGAAGAGTAATATATTAAAATTATAAGGTTCAAACTGATATATAAAACAAAAAATAAAAGAAAGCTGTCAGTCTCAAAATATACGATTAAAAGAACTATGCAAATTAAAGTCTCATTTAACTACCATTTAAAATAATGAAACGACCTTACTTAAAATTTGACCTTGACATGCAGATCTCTCTTTCACTTATTGTCATATTTTAACGTAAAAGACTGGTTCTTTGAGTAAAAGATTATAACATAAAAATACACTGAATATACACAATAACAATAAAATAAAGATAAGCAGCTAGAACCCTTGTCATAAAGTTAAAACTGTTTAATTTTGTAAGAAATGCTCTGATATTTCTCCTAACATTTGTTCATTTTAAATTGTAGGACATTGTCATCCTTCTTAGTATTTCACGTTTTAAGTTTAATGCAACCAATGTCGATTGATTCCTAACACTATAAGTCGGCACTCTTATTCCTATATTTTCTAAGCAATATTCGCTACTATATTTATTTTCCAACACCATTTGAATAAATAATTTATCAGTAACTTTCCTCCTTTCCGATAGTTCTTGAAGCCCCCAAAATGTTAACCAATATCCATATTCATGTGCATAGTAATCTTTTTTCATTTTATAACACAGTAGCCTTACGAAACATTTTTGTACAGCTTCGATTTTGTTAACAAGTGTGTTGGATAGACTATTCCAGACAACTGAACCAAATTCCAATTTAGATCTAACAAGTGTCTTATACAAGTATACATACGAACTACCATTTATAAAATCAGGCCATTGATAAAATATAAAACCTATTTTTTTCCTTGCTGATTGCACAACGTCATTTATGTGATTAGCAAATTTTAATTGTTTGTCATACAAAATACCGAGATCTTTAATTTGCTGAACTTTGTCTATTGTTACTCCATTGATTTTATACTTGCTAACAAAATATTGAGTTTTATTAGTGAATGTCATATGTTTAGTTTTCTCAGAGTTGATCATTAATAAATTATTTTCACACCAATGATTTACTGTATCTAAATCTTTCTGCAGCAGATAATTATCATACTCGTTATTAACTACTCTAAAAAGCTTTATGTCATCTGCGTATAAAAGTATTTTTGAGTATTCGACTTTTGCTGGTAAATTATTGATAAATAGAGAAAAAAGAAGTGGCCCCAGGGGAGATCCCTGAGATATCCCCTTCCCTATTTGACCTTGACTAGATTTTACATTCCCTATCTTTACTTTAAAAGTTCTATTTGATAAGTAACTTTCAAACCAATTAATATATGACAATGATAGGCCAATGTTTGATAACTTACTTAGAAGTAATTTGTGATCAATGGAATCAAAAGCCTTTGACATATCGATATATATAACATCTACCTGTAGATTACTTTTTAGTGCAAAGTATGTATAATCAGTAAAATGGATAAGATTTGTTGCAATTGATCTACCTTTATAGAAACCATGTTGCATATCACTTAATATATTCTTTACATTAAAATATAAATGTTTGTGCACAATTATTTCAAAAATCTTAGAGAAAACACTTACTAAACTTATAGGCCTATAATTTTTAACGTCATTTTGATCACCATGTTTGTATATTGGCACTACGTATGACTGCTTCCATTTTGAAGGAAATATTCCAGTCTTTAACGACGCGTTATATATGTTTACTAAATTTGACGCTACTTCATTGCTACAGCCTTTAATTACATAATATGGAACGTTATCAGGTCCAGGTGTAGTACTCCCTTTAATTTTACTAATTGTTTCAATTACATTTTTTTGCGTAATGGATGGAATACAAATCGACATATAATTATCATTATTTTCTGTCAGTTTCGTAACCTTACATCTTTTACTTTGGTTGGAGTCAAAATTAAAAGAATTATAAAATACGACTTTAAAACATTCTGCTATGTCAGTAATTTCTAACAATGATGTATCATTATATTTCATCTGTTTTGGTATTTGTTTATTGTGTGATTTTTTGAAAGATCTCCAGAAGTACACACTGTCTTTACAAATACTGTTCTCCAATGATAAGAAGTAAACTTTTCTAGCCTCTAGATATTTCTTTCTGACCACCTTTCTTAAGTCGGAGTACCTCTGATACCAAATTTTATTATTTTATTGTCTAGCCTTTACAAAATATTTTGTTTTCTTATTTATCAATGATTTAAGATCTCTAGTCATCCACGGGTCTCTATATGTTGTATTATTATTATACAGCTTCTTCGGTACGTAAGAATCAAAAACTTCGTATATATTGTCATACAAGGTTTCAGACATTTTATCGACATTGTTGGTAGAATCATTAATTTCTTTTATATTCTTTATTCCGTAATAAACCTGTAAGAAATCCGCTTTCTTAAAGTCATAATTGCTGGTCTGTTTTGTATTCTTTTGAAAGTTATTATTTCTTATAATATTCCATGAGTACACAAATGGTGGGTGAAAACGATCAATTTTTGTAATTGGTTCAACATTAAAATTTATTGCACTATTTTCTATATTCGTAAGTAACAGGTCCAATACTTTATCCTTATTCATGACATCATATGACTTATTTAGCTGATTCAATTGAAGAAGGTTGCTTAATTCTACTACCTTTTCTGTTTTTTTCTTAACATAAAAATTGCTAGCGGTTACAGTCCCAGTTTCCCAGTCGATTCCTCCAGCGTTAAAATCACCTAATATTATAAAATTACCGTTTATTGTTAACAAGTGAGAACTCAACCAGTCACAGTAATTTATAAAATTCTTTAACGGTAAAGTAGGTGGAAAATAGTGCAAACAAAGCAAAAGTGGTTTATGGTCAGGGATTAAAATTTTTAGTACTATTACATCTAACCTATCGTCAGGGACTTGTATCATTGAGTATGAATATTTATTGTTTATTAAAATCATGCATCCACCCCCCTTAGATTTGTTTTCTAATGCCAGGTTCCTATCCCTCCTAATGATATTGTATTTATTAGATAATTGTACAAAATGCACCTTTGTTTCCTTTAGCCATGTTTCTGTGATACAATAGATATCGTAATCCTCACAATTTACTTCGTCCGTGAAAGACCGTTCTTTTGTATTAATACCATTTACATTTTGATAAAATAAGTGCAAGGTACTCATATTTTGGTTTAAGTTACAAAGAAAGACAAATTTATTTACCTGACTTTTCTTCCTTTTCGTTCAAATCATTTTCAGGTGATTCCACAACCATTTCAGTTTTTAGACGGCCCATAAACCTAGTAAACAATACACCATCTGGCCATACATTTGCATTACATACAGTATCAAACTCGTTTTCTTGTACACTTACATAAAATGAAGAGTAACTATTATGTTTGGTTTTTAATTTTACGCACTTTCCAACTTCAATATTTACAGTATCTTTAACGAACTCACTAACATCATTACAAGAAACAGTTGGGTCAAGCCGTGTAACGAATAAAGCAACCGCACGAGAAGGTTTCTTATTGACCTTCAGCTTATCAGTGTTCATTTTTCCTTTCATTAAATTGGAACGATTTCTGTTAAGGAGACCTGACTCATGCATTTGGTTTGTTTCTGTCTGTCTTGCTTGGATATTACGCCTCGAGCGTTTGGAAACAAGCTTCCACTCACTATCACCTACACTTCTGTCTTCTGGTGGTGTTCTGCAAGCTGATTCATTGACCTTGATGGTTGTGTTTATATTTTCACCTTGTACACCGTTTTGTTTATTTGGCGATGGATTATTCACTACTTCAGCGAATGTTTTAATTTTATTTCCACTCGATATTAATTCATTCAATTTTATGTTTTCCTGTTTAACTGAAATGATTTCTGCTTTCAGTGAATCATATTTATCATTCATGTCCTTTAATATTGATAACACTTGACACAGTTTATTTTTCACTATATCACAACACATGGAACAACTTACGTTATTTTTACTTAAGAGTGTACCTGCATTTTCATCTAAGTCTTCATTCTCACTGATTTCAGAATCTGAATTCTTGCTGTGGCTGCTAATTTGCATCCTAATATTCTTCGTCATTGTGGGGGTGACCATTGTGGTGTCATCCCTGTTCCTTATAAAATTTTGGCATTTGTACGTTGATACACCTTTTTCATAGTACATATCGTACTCTATACGTCCAAATTTTAGACAGTTTTTCACATGAAACCGTTTAGCACATAAACTACACGCTAGTATTAATTGTTTGCCAAAAAATGGCTTGTCGCACAATCCACATGCGTCTTCAGACGGCGCCATCTTGCTATAATAATAATAATAATAATAATAATAATAATAATAATAATAATAATAATAACAATGCATTTCTATAGGACATGTACATTTCCTAAGCTAGTCACCTCTAGCATCCTACATGATGTCTGAGAAGTGCTCGTACTCCTTGGTCTGAGTATAACAGATAGTACTGTTGAACGCAGTATACTCGATTCGGCAGTTCTTTTGCGAAGCGATTTATTTGGAATATCACGATTGACCGAGTGACGGCTGAACATATTTCCTTACGCGTCTCCTTGTGTTCCCTACAGTCTCCCTTTGAGATGTTCTTAAGCAAGGACATGTTTCACCCAATCAAGCCGGGTTGCTTTACGAGGAAGGTCTCTCCTTCCCAGAGTGATTTTAACGTAGTCACTACCTGTGTCACTTTCTGTCCTGTTCGTGCAATAACACATAAGTCACTAATCGTTTGTTAACAGTATAACTGGTACCCCTTACATTAACCATGGCTTCACATTGAGATGTTTCACATTGCCTTGAACGCAAAGGACAGCGCTTAAAAGCAGGGTAACTAGACAGTACTGTATGTGACCGTAAAAGCAGTGTTACCAATACCACAAATAAAAATATACTTATATTGTTATCTGTAATACTTAAATGTAACGGTACGGGACATGTAGGAGACCTTGTGTACTAACCGTACATATATTACTACCAGTACTATCAGTACATATGTACTATATTAGCTAATGATAGCAATTGGAGGCCGGTTAGGGAATCAAGTTTAGTGGTAGACGAAGGTTAAGGGGGCAGACTACTAAATATTTTTCAAAAATTAATTTTTATTTTGCCCGTTTTTCGTAAGTGAAAAGAGATAATGAAATGTAACTTACCACAATAATAGATAATGTTATTCTACACCCGAGAATATGAATTGGAAGAATTATCAGTGTTGCCATCCATAGAAATTACAATGTGTCCGGAATTTGAATTACGCAAAAAATCTAGGTTAAGGCAGCGACTACAAAAATGAACTCAACAGTAATTGATGACTTATCATGTTGTCTTTGTTCCTTGTTAACTACTTTTTAAATAATATTTGTATTTATTTTAAAAGTAGTTAACAAGGAAACAAGACAACGTGATAAGTCATCGATTACCGTTGAGTTCATTTTTCCCACATTATGTTTTATTTTTTGTTTACTTATGCTTTATACCTTTTAAAATTATGCTTTATTGTGCTTTATTGTTAATTGCAATCATTGTTTTACATTAATCGTGTTTAATGTATAATATTTACTATACATTAAATATTCTAAATATTTTGATCTATTTATTAATATTTTATGCAACCAGTTCCTTTCATATCTAATGAACTTTCTACTTAATACACTGTAAAGAGATATGCTTTACTACGCGCCTTTGGCGTAGAAGACCCAGGTTCGATTTCCGGCGGGAGCTCTTGTGGTTCGGATTCCACGATAATCAGTAGGTTCCGTCTCATATAACCTGGCTGCAGAAAGGGACGTTAAACTCAAAATCAACTCAACTCGTCAGTTTTTTTTATCACTTGTGTGCGCCTTAGAGGTGCACATGCAGTGTATACAGAAAGAAAAAGTAAAAGGCCACCAAAAAGTACAGAAAGTGATTAAATTCAAGAGGTACACATAACAATAGAAATAAAAATAAGTTTTTCATTGTTGCATTATTATATTTCAAAGATTTTGCATTGCAAATATTGGTTTTAAAGAATATTAATACAGTATGTTAAGTTTGCACTTAACAGTATGTAACTAAAATAACAGTCCGCCTTAAACTACAAACCATGGACGCACAGATTCGGGTTGAGAGTTTCAAAACAACACCCATGGCACTGCGAACATGCTACATGGACCGATGATGACTGTAATCGTGTTATATATTCAGACAAGTCATTATCTTATTTCTAACCATGGGTCGTGTTTATGTGTAGACGACACCAAATGGAAAAAAGTGCAATTCACAGTATTTCTGCCCAACCACGAAACATGATGATATCTTTGGGATGCTGTAGCACCATATATCCAAATTTTTAATTTAGTATTGTGCTCATGCTTGCTCACCGGTCGCTTAACTGCCCGTGATTATGTCGCCACTTTAGGGAACTGTGTGAATCCTATGATCCAGATGACACCACATTTCAAACTGATAAGTCTCTATTCACGCACCTGGAGATATTGGGGCATAATCTCAGGAACATCGAGATGAAGTTGAGCACTTCCACGGTACAACCAATTCCCAATTCTGAAAGTAAATGAACACATGCATCCCATTTTGAAAGCACGGATCCAACAAAGATTTCCTCCTCCATTCTTTCTCAGTGAACAAAGTGACACATTGCACGCGAAATCATGTAATATTCCACTTTCTAACATTTACTTCTACACCAGAGCTGTTCTGAGCGCGAAAATTGTTCTAGTGTTATAATCTGATAAGTTGCATTTTCTATTTCCAGTTAATTGATAAATATCTGTATATTCCCTTATGCTTTCCTTTTTCTCCATCATTCAAGCACAAAAAGTACCAAGTAATGATAATAATTAAACCATTGTTAATAATTTACGAAGTACTGACATTTTTTACTGGCGTAAAAACTTGTATAAATATTGATCTTCCATTTGCAGTGTTTCATTTCAAGCACCATTAAAGATTGTTCTTAAGAGAAAATAACGACCAGAAATCAACTAATGATACATTTTTTCTTATTTTTTTTTCTTGTATAGCTGACAAAAAGCTTACCCTTATTGGAAGTAGAATCAACAGAGATTCAGGTAAACATTATATATGTAAGTTGAGTTCAAGATCTATCTTATTATCACGTACGTTCAAGTAACTACCAGGAGTTAATTGTATATTTTGGGTGTTCGTTCAGTAATTATTTTTTTCGTTGCATAAACCAATCCACAAAGATTGACTTCTCTTTGTTTGACTGAGAATTATTAAAATCTCAAGGGAGCGGGTCGTATACCGGTATTTATTTCCTGTTTACTTTTGTGTTGGAGGTTAGAGATAGCAACAGCAATAAAAATAAAGTATTTCTTTTATCGGAGATGCAAACCCTTAAGATTAGTAATGTCGAAACCTTTGCCCCTTTGGATAGATATGGCTCTTTTGGCAGATGGCAATAATATCTATGTGGTCTCAAATCTAGAACCTCTAAAATTTACTGTCTGTGATTATGTCGCCAGTTCAGGATATCGTGTGCACTTTATGATCAGATGACGCCATATTGCAAAATAATAATTCACCCACCCAAACAGCTGGAGATGTTGGTGCGTAATCTGAGGAACATTGGAAAGAAGTTGAGAATCTCCAGTGGCCCGACCATTCCCCAATTCTGAAGGTAATTGAACAGCGGTTCTCTGTTTTGGAGACAGGAATCGAACAAAGATTTCCGCCTCGATTCTCTCTCACTAAACTGAGTGATACATTGCCAGGGCCGGATTTAGCAGTTTGGCGCCCCTAGGCCTAAATTTTTTTTCGCCCCCTAGTCTGGTTAAAGTTACTTTCCTAAAAACCTTTATTAAAAAATTATATCAGGCCTATATGTTAATTGCTTAAACACCACTCCACGATGCAATTTTATCATTGCAAGTTTTTTGAGGAATTTACTTGGTTCTGGGCTTAACAAAATACCGTTAATGTATAAACAAAAGATTGGTGAACTTTACCAACAATTATTTGTTCCAATGAACTTCAAAATCAGAATGCCTTACTAGCCTGATTTTTTTTAATCAATTCAAAAAATATGTTAAGTTATGGTTATTTATTTTTATTTCTAGATATTCTTTTTATTTTTTCTCTCGGCTGTGCGCCCCCTGTGAGCTTGCGCCCATAGGCCCGGGCCTACCGGGCCTATTGGGAAATCCGGCCCTGTACATTGCACGCGAAATCGTGTAATACTCTACTTTCTAAATTTAACTCTACAATTCTTCTTGATGTTGCATCAGAACTCTTCTGAGGGCGAAAGTTGGTGTAATGCCATAATCTGGTAACTTTCATTTTTCACGTGTTTCCAATTAATTAATAAGCATCTGTATATGCCTTTATCTTTACCTTATCAATTAATTTAAGTATATAAAATACCAAATAATAATTATAATTGTACAGTTATGAAGTATTTAGGCCTACAAAGTACAATCTTCATATTAATTGCATAAAAACTTGTATAAATATTGATTTTCCATTTGTAATGTTTCATTTCAAACAATATTGAAGATGTTTTTTAAAGAAAAATAAGGTGTAGAAGAAAACTAATGATACTAGAGATCCTTCTTATTTTCATTCTTATATAGCTAACAAAAAGCTTATCCATATCGCAGCTAGGATCAACGGAGATTTCGATAAACATTATAAACGTAAGTTGAGTTGAAGTTTTATCTTAATAGCATTTACCGATACGTTAAAGAAACTAACAGACGTTACTCGTATGTTTTGGTTATTTGTTCAGTAATTTTGTTCCTTTGCATTACATAAACCAATCCAGAAACCTTTACTTTTCTTTGTTTGACTGAGAATTATTAAAATCTCAATTGAGGAGGTTTTATTTTCGTTATTTATTTCTTGTTTATATATGCATTGCAGGTTATAGGTTGTAACAGCTGTGAAAAGAAAGTGTATTGAGAATGTAGACTCTTAAGATTAGTAATATAATACCACTCTTTGTCCTATTTGTGTAGGTGTGGCTCTTTTAGCAGGTGACAATAACATTTGTGTAGTCTCAAAGTCACAAGCTGCTCCGCAGTTCTCTGCTAAACTAATGAAATTACAAATTACGATGGTCGAAAAAGTGACTGCTTCAGTGGAAAGAATTAAAAATTCGAGAGGGCATAAATCTCAAATAATGCCGTTGTTAAACTTAAAAAATACTTCTGTTTGTTCATTAAAACTCTTTGGCGCATCTAGGAACTATTTAGACAACTCAGAAAGACGTGACCAGACTTTAGACGCAAACTGATGTCAAATTGCTCATTTTAGTAAACCAGAAAATTAGAGTTATGGTCGTCGAATGCCTATGAAGTGTTTGGAAAGTATCTTTAGAATGTCCATTTTGCATAGTTTTGTATTTTTAAAAATAATTATTAATTTATTTAATCGTTACGAAATTTTTAACAATTATCAATTTAATATTAACTACACAAAATATTCATTGATCATATTAAAATTAAGATAAATTTTAATTGATTAGTTTAATAATTTTTAAATGAGTATTTACAACTGTACATAAATAAATAAATAAAATTCCTCTTTCAGTTTAATTCATTTTTTAAAAAAAAGAAAAAGAACTAACGCCATTTCTCCTTCAGCAATGAAAAGAATTGTTTTATAGTCAATAAAGACACCCTCGTGATAACGGAGTGAAATTCCTGTCAAGTCAATAAGGAAAGAAGCCTAGATAAATTCATATTAACTGAAAGTGATATATGTTTTTGTCAACGATATAAACACGCATACGTATGGAACAAATTTAAAAAATTAACACACTATTTCATCTGCAGAGAATGGTAATATATAGTTAGCATGTACCAAATAATCCTTCAGCTTTCATTTGGGAGGACGTTACTTCCCCATTGTCCTGAACAAACTCTAGTACTAAAGTAAAGTGAGCAAGATACCGCTTGGATGTCACGTGGTCTACCCTAAAATTGAAATTTTGCAGGAATGAAAGTCGAAGTTTAATACCTCATGAACAAGCCAAATATCTATTATGTAGGCAATTAAAAGCATAACTATGTAGTTCATATTCATATTCGTTACTGACTAAAAATATTTTTAAAAGTAACTACCTGCAGAAGTGAACGTAAACTTTGTCCATTTGATTCATTTTTGGAGTTAATCCACTTTGCATCCAAGTGGTTAATTTATTGTAATATAGTATGTAAAATAGTCTTCTTTCCATGTAATATGTGATATACAACAAGTGTTACATTATACATTTTCCATAATTCATGATATGTTACAACACATTAAAATCTCAGAACACTTCGGAAAGCGAATAGTCCAGAAGTTATTATTAAGGCCTATTGGATTCATAGGGAAAAGACAATAACTTCTTAGACTAATATAGACTATCAAAGAGTTTATGGTTAGTTAACGAGTTTGTAACGTTCACTTAAACTAATAGTTTTATACAAACTAGATATATGGATAGATACATCAGTATTATTATATTTGAAGCACTATCAAACATAACAACATATATTTATTAGCTTTAATTCCCGGAAATGAGATGAAAATTAAAGCTTGTTGTCGAAAAGTTAACTACTAAGTTTACGCATTCTGTACCTTTTCAAAGTAATAAATGCTGGTATTGGTTTCAAGGAAGACAGCTGTTTCTTAGCGAATAGTTTATTCGAATTAATTTGGAAATTTATGCAAAGATTTTCGAGACGAGTAGAGATTTTTATCAACAGTCTCATATTGACTTTTGTATCGATTTGAAAATTTGAATATAGATAGACATTTATCTCAACTTGTATCGAATTTCACAAAGCATGTCTCGACTCAACTCGAAATCGAGACGAGATTCGGTACATATCTTGAATCGTTCCCATCCTTACTTCAATGTTGAAGTTACCCTTCAACATACATATACAACTTTGTTAATTATGGTTTTCATGGTGGGCGTGTTGACGTGATTTCATTGTCTACCTCAAAGATTATCATTATAATGTGATTAAATTTATCTTAGACCACAGATTAATACGAAGTTTAAAACAAAAAGAATCATCAACCTTAGTACACAACTATATGTAGGGTTTAATTGAGATCTTCCTTTTCTTCAAGTCTGTAATAAACGAGTTGGATTGATAACTTATTCCCTGTTCTGAAGTCGGTCACTTGAAAAGGATGACCTCTTTGATTTCCAAAGAAGGCAAAATGTTGGCGATTGGTTATATCGTGCTAGTGTGATGAAAGTGACAAATGTTGTGGGTATCTCGCGACAGACAGTGCTCAAGCTGATGCGCCTACAAAACCACATTCGTGAAAGGAAACAGTGATCTTAAGAAAACGTTTAGTGTCTGACCCTCCCGTTCATTATACTAGATTGCGACTCAGAACCTTCGTGGGACTGTGGTGCAAGTGACGGAAGAACTCAACCAGCATTTTACATAGCCTGTGTCCAAAATAACAAATCGCCGTAAGCTACAAAACATAGAAGCACGGGGTCGAGTTGAGAGTTCAAACGACGCCAATGGTAAGGCAAACATGCTACATGGACCCCTGATGACTGGATTCGAGTGATACGGTCGGATGTGATTGTTCATCTTATTTCTAATCATATGTAGTCGGGTTGCGCTTATATGTAGCGGACCCCCAAAGAAGTGTCACAATGCTTCCGCCCAGCCATAAAACATGGTGGTGGTTCTGTAATGCTGTGAGCCAATATCCTAATTTGCAGGGACTCTGGTATTGATGGTTGCTTACCAGGTACTTCACTTCCAGCGATTATGTCTCCACTTTAGGGGACTGTGTCCATCCAATGATCCAGATGATGCCATATTCCAGACTAATAATTTACCATTCACACAGTGGGAGATGTTGGGGCATAATTTGAGAAATAAAGTTGAGTTTCTCCACTGGGTCCCCCAATCCCCAATCCTGAAGATAATCAGGGATGCACACGAGACAAGACTTGTGACTGTCTCGTCTCAAAAATGTGCTGTAAAAGTGATGTATCGACTCGAAAACTGTATATTTCTCTATTGGAAGAGTCGTGTCTCGACTCGAATTTTGTCAGGAAAATCCTGTCTCGTGCGCATCCCTAAAGGTAATTAAATACCTGAGTTCCGTCTTGGAGACTCGAATACAACAAAGATTCCCGCTTCTATTTTGTCTCACTGAACTGAGTGATACATTGAACGCGAACGCGATTCAGCTTTCTAACATTCACCTCTATAATTCCTCTTCACTTACATCAAGAATCTTCTGAGGGCGAAAATTGGTCTAATTCCATAAAGTGATAATTGCATTTTTCACGTGTTTCCAATTAATTGATAAGTATCTGTATATAACCCTATGTTTCCTTCTCCCTTCTTAGAGCTCCTCCGTGGCTAAGCAGTTAGCGTACACGCCTTTGGCGCGGGAGACCCGGGTTCGGTTCCCGGCGGGAGCTAATGTGGTTCGGATTCTACGTTAATCAGTAGGTCCACGTCTCATATATCCTTGCTGCTGAAAAGGGACATCAAACTCAAAATCAACTCAACCTTCTCCCTTCTTAATTATTTAGAGTATTGAAAACACCAAGTAATAATAATAACTGTACTGTTGTTAATTATTTACAAAGTACTAACTACTTGAAAAAGATTTATTAAGACCCTGGTATGGAGCGTGGTGCTTTACGGATCAGAGACGTGGACATTGAGAAAAGCTGAAATATCCAAGCTGGAAGCATTTTAAATGTGATGTTGGCGCAGAATGCTGCGCATATCATGGATCGAAACGGAAAAGAATGAAGACGTATTAAAGGAAGCTAATGAAGGATGAAAGGTCATAAAGATAATAGGAAAAAAATAAACAGCATGCTTGGCCATCTTATTCGACACTCCGATAGGATCACCGTGCTGATAGGGGGAAAGGCATAAAGGAAACCAGGAAGAGGAAGACCAAGGACAGAACATCTAGTTGCAGTTACGAAGAAGAGGCATTGTTGTTGACTCTTTGCTTACTAATCGGACCAAATGTAATATATTAGACAACCTTCAAGTAGATGAAGTAAAACTCAAGGAAATGGAAAATGCTATACAAGCGTTGAAACCAAAACCATCTTGTGGTCCTGATAACATTCCTCCTTATGTTGTGAAAGGTTGCAGTGATATATTTAAATAATCACTTCGAATTATATTTAATATTTTCATCAGAAGAAAGACTTTCCCAGACAAATGGAAAGAAAGTTTAGTTTGTTCATTCCCAAAATCTGGAAACAAGATAGAAATAAAAAATTTCAGGCCAATAACTATTCTGTCGTCCTTTCTCAAAATTCTTGAAAGTATATTATATGCACTAACTTTAAATCATGTAAAACCTGTTCTTTCAACTTATCAACACTGCTTCTTATGTAATAGGTCCAATTCTATAAACTTATCAATTTTATCAAATTTTATAGCAACAGAATTAGATATAGACGGTCAAGTAGATGTCGTTTATACTGATTTTAGCAAGGCATTTGACGTCATTGATCATGATGTTTTGCTACTAAAAGTAGCATCTCGGAAGTTTTCGGGACAAGCTATAGAGTATCTTGTATCATACTTGTATAACTGAAAACAATATGTTTTATACAAAGGATTTGTTACTGACAAGTTCAATACAATATCGGGAGTCCCTCAAGGATCTAGTCTAGATCCCTTGTCATTTCTTCTTGTTATTAATGACATTCTATTGTGTATTAAAACTTCTCAAGTTCTTCTTTTTGCCGACGATCTCAAATTATACTCCAAACTGATGATTGCGTAAAACTTCAACATCATCTAGAGACAGTTCAAATATGGTGTGATAAGAATAAATTAGTCCTGAATGTATCCAAATGTAAATCTATCTTTCACGAGCAAAGAAAATTCAATTAACTTTACCTATGCAGTCACTGGCACTTCCTTGTCTACCCCAAATACTATCAAAGATCTAGGAGTTATATTTGATAGCAAATTAACCTTTGCTCAACACATTGAAGCGATAACGAGTAGTACATCTAGAAATATAGGTTTAATTTATAGGATAGGACAGGATTTCTATAAAGAATCAACATTTATAAGGTTATATTTTTCGTATGTGAAGTCAAAATCAAAATACTGTTCTACTGTTTAGTTACCAAATGTCACTACATACTCTGATGCAATAGAAAATATGCAGTTTAAACTCTTAAAAATGCTTGAATACAAGAAAAACCGGTTTCTACCCGAAGTATATTCCCTACGAACACTTAGAAACGAATTTTAGTTTTAAAACTTTTGAAGAAAGGAGATCGGTTTTTGGTTTGGTGTTCTTACACAAATTATTAAACGGTAAAATCGATTGTCCCGAGTTAGTTTCAGAAGTATTATTACGCGTTCCAACAGGTAAGACTAGAACAGCAAACAAATGGAACATTCTATTGTAGAAAAGCAGGAAGGAACATATTCCTTAAGTCTTCTCTGTGGAGAATATGTATTTCAAATAACGAAATGATTAGATTTCATGTAGTAGATGTATTTAGTACGTCCAAAAACAAGCTCAAAAGAATTGTCAGGTAATAACTTTTACATAATTAGACGACGTATATTTGTCTATGTATAATAATGTATGTTAAATACTAGTTATGTATACGACTTATAACCTGGTATTAAGCCTCTTGTGTTGTCCTTATGAAATAAATAAATAAATTATCAAAGTATAAAACAGCTCTCCCAAGGCAGAGAAAAGTTTTAAAATGTCCATGTTGCCCACCAACCTATGGTTGAGGTGAAGAAGAAGAACTACTTTTTAATTGCATAAAATCCTGTATAAATATGATCATTTCAAACAACTTTAAAGATTATTCTTTTTACGAGAAAATAACGAGAAGAAGACAATTAATGATACTTTCGTTCTTATTTTTATTCTTATATAGCTGACAGAAAGCTTACCCTTATTGGAACTAGGATCAACGGAGATTTAAATAAACATTATACACGTAAGTTGAGTTGAAGATCTAACATAATAACACGTACGTTCAGGTAACTAACAAGCGTTACGTGTATGTTTTGGTTGTTTGTTCAGTAATTTAGTTTCTTGCGCTCCATAGACAAATTCACAAACGTTTACTTGTCTTTGACTGACAATTATTAAGATATAAAGAGAAGTTTCATACAAGTATTTAGTTCCTGTTTATTTTTGTGTTGCGGGTCAGAGATAGCAATAGCTATGAAAAAGGTGTGTTTTGAATGCAAACCATCAACATTAGCAAACTCTACATACTTTCTCACTCTTGTATGGTTGTGGCTTTTAGGAGACAGCGATAATATTAGTGAGATCTCAAAGCCACAACATGAGGCGATGGTCAAAGCACACTTTACGTTACCGCCCGCAGTTCTGTAGTAAACCAATCAAATTGAAAATTAGGAGGCTTGAGAAAGTTACTGCATCACTGGAAAGAGTTAAAAATTTGACGAGGAATAGATAAACAATCCTGTCGTTAAACCACAAAAACATTGTTTGTTCTTCAAGACCCTTTGGCGCGTCTAAGACAGGAGCGGATCCAGACCGAACATCTGGGGGGGGCG
Source organism: Thermobia domestica (assembly GCF_964235325.1). Classification (NCBI taxonomy): domain Eukaryota; kingdom Metazoa; phylum Arthropoda; class Insecta; order Zygentoma; family Lepismatidae; genus Thermobia; species Thermobia domestica. Next base: position 211,867,582 of record NC_137463.1, read on the forward strand.
ATTGGTTGTAATACTACTACTTAGAGCTACTTCTAAGAGCTCCAAACTCTGGGATGGGTTTTATTGATATATAAAATAAGAAGGTTTCCCGTTCTGGAGAGGTAATTGCCCCGATCGCTCCCCCTGGATCCGCCCCCTGGTCTAAGAATTATTAAGTCAACTTTGAGAGAGAGGACATTGACATAGATTTTAGAGGCAAGTTGATGTCAAAATTCTCACTTTAGAAAAATTTAAAATAACTGTTATGATCGTGAAATGTCTATGAAGTGTTTAAAAGTATTTGTAGAATACCTATTTCGCATAGTTTTTTTATTTTAAAAAATAGTTATTAAGTTTTAATTGTTACGATCATTTTAACAATTATCAATTTAAAACTAACTTCTAAAAAAAACTGTGCAAATAAACTTCTAAAAATCTTATTTGAATTTATTAAAATTCGCATAAACTTAAACTGATTGTTTTAATCATTTTTAACTGATTATTTAGAAACCTCCAAATAAATAAATCAAATACCACTTCCGATGAAACACTTGAATTTCAGAAAATGAAAAATAATTAATCCAAATCTCCTTCAGCGATGCATGGAATTGTTTTCTATTCAATAACAAAGAATGTTATCAAGTCAATAATGAAAGAAGCCTACATAGCTTAAGATACAAGCTTAAGCTACTGAAAGAAACCATGGGATCGGTTTGAGACTTTTAAAACTGTACGAATTGTACCATGAACATGCTTGCTACATGGCCTCCCGATAAATAGATTCGTGTGATATGGTCGGATATATGATTCTTCATGTTATTTCTGATCATGGTTCTTGTTTATGTATATCAGACAAGAAGATGCGTATGATTGACAGTGTTTCCGCCCAACCAAGAAATATGGCGATTGATGTGTGAAGCTGTGACGCCAGTATCATAATTTGCAGTGATTCACGTGCAGATGCTTACTTAATCGTCACTTAAGAACCAATGATTATGTCGCCATTTTAGAAAAGAGTGTGCATCCTTGATCCAGATGACGCGGTACTTCAGAACAATAATTCACAGAGTTGGAGATGTTGGAGCATAATTTGATGAGCATCGGGAAGAAGTTAAGTATCCCAATCCTGAAGGAATTTAATAGCTGTGTTCCCTTTCGAAGATGCGAATAAAACAATGATTTCCGTATCCATTCTTTCTGAGTGATACATTGCACACGAAATCGACCAAGATTCCACTTTTTGACCTTCACCTCTATAGTTCCTCCTCACGTTGCATCAGGATTCTTCCGAGGGTGAAAATTGGTCTAATGCCATAATCAGGTAAGTTGCAATTTTTACGTGTTTCCAATTAATTTATAAGGATATATATGACCCTAGCTTTTTCTTGTTTTGTACTTATCACTTAATTAAAGTATAGAAACTACCAAATAATAATAATAATAATAATTGTACAGTTAAGTATATACCAAGTACAAACTTCTTATTAATTGCATAAATATTGATTTTTCATTTGTATTGTATCATTTCAAACGACATTAAAGATTTTTAAAGAAAAACTAAGGTGCAGAAGACAACTAATGATACTAAAGATCCATCTTATTTTCATTCTTATATAGCTGACAAAAAACCTACCTTTTTCGGAACTAGGATCAACGGAGATTTCGATGAACATTATACACGTAAGTTGAGTTCAAGATCTATCTTAATCGCCCGTACATTCAAGTAACTAACAGACATTACTTGTATGTTTTGGTTGTTTGTTCAGTAATTTAGTTTCTTTACGTTGCATAAACTAATCCGCAACCTTTACTTCTCTTTGTTTGACGGAGAATCACTAAGATCTCAAGGGAAGAGGTTCTATACGAGTATTTATATCCTGTTTATTTATGCGTTGCAGATTAGAGATAGCAACAACTGTAGAAAAAAACATATTTAGGATGGAGACACTCGAAGATTATTAAAATCGTCACATACTTTCTAACTTTCTTATAGTTGTGGACCTATTAGCAGATGATAGCCTGCCAACCATGCACGTTGTGACGTAGATGCCACACAAATGTTGTGTTTAAACCGGGCTATGCAATACCTCCCGCAGTTCTATACTAAACTAATGAAATTATGAACTAGGAGGGTCGAAAAAGTGACTACTTCAATGAAAAGAATTAAAAATTCCAGAAGGAATAAATCTCAAATAATCCCGTGCATAAACTACAAAAACTTTTGATTGTTTTTCAAGACGCTTTGGTGCGTCTACGAACTATTAAGGCAACTTGAAGACAGAAGACACAGATTTTAGAGGCAAATTAATGTTAAACTGATAACTTTAGAAAACCAGAAAATTACTATTATGGTCGTGGAATGTTTATGAAGTGTTTGGAAAGTATATGTAGAATATTCATTTCGAAAAGTTTTTGATATTAAACAATAATGATTAATTTATTTAATCGTTATGAACGTTAGAACAATTATCAATTTAATATTAACTACAGAAAATCTTAATTGATTATATTAAAATTAACGTAAATTTTAATCGATTATTTTAATTTTTAACGGATTATTTACAAGCCTGCACATAAATAAATAAATAAATAAATAAATAAATAAAATACCACTTCCAACGAAGCACTTGAATTTCAGAAATCGGAAAAGAACTAATCCGAAACTAATTCCAAAATCCCATTTCAGTTATGTTGGCAACATAAATTGTAACCATAGAGTGGCCACAAAGTCCCGTTATCCCTTGATAAATGCTAATACAAGGTTTGCCATTGTTTCAGATTGTATGAACGATAGCTGATATTTCCAGTTACAGTATTGAAGAACTTACGTGGCAAAGTGATCTTTACCGAAGAATGTGCAATTTCAAGGAGTTCTCGCGCACGCAATGTAGTCTTTTGGTCCAAGGGCAATCCACACTTTTATGAAGAGTTGGGACAGAATCCCACGCATGTGAATGCATGAGCAGACGTGGGCAGCTGACACGTATTTGTGCCGTTCTTTCTCGACGGTTTAGTGAATCACCAGCGATACCTGGACATGTAGCAAAACTAGCTTTGTTCCTCTCTTGCAGGAGACTGAATCAAAGAGACATGTTGCTTTCAACAATGTTGGGCATCTGCCCACTATGCCCTCGCCGTACGCGAATATTTTACGGAAGTCTCTCCTGGCCGTTTGATTGGTCGTGGTAGTCCGAATCTGTCCGCACCACTTACCTACCAAAAGCGAAGCCCAGACTATACTACCGCTATGGGCGTTCATAAAGGGCATCTTTGCAAAAAAAAAAAAAAAAAAACCGTTACGATATCACTGCCGAACTGACAAAAGTTGCGAAACAAGCTCTCACTCAAGTTGCACATGCAATGCTCCACAAAATATCGCACAGAACCTGGCGGCGTATTATCCTTTGTTATGAGAATGATGTCGACAGGCTGATTATTTGAACACTTAATGTTTCGTATCTCAATAAAATTTCTCGAAAGCATTGTTGTGCATGTCATTCAGTTTTTTCGGGTAGTTATTTACGTACGTTTAGTGGTTTATAGTTCTTATTTTCAGGTGTAACGTGACTTTGTGGCCATCATATATGTAATTTTAATAATTTATAGCTGTAAAAATCATTTTAAAAGGGTACCTATCGAAATGAATGTAATCTTTGTTAAATTTTTCCTATTTTTTGGGAGGGTGGGGAGCTAAGCAACTTGCCATCCAAGTGGTTAAGTCACTGTAATATATTATATGATATCATCTTTTATCTACATCATAATATGTGATACACGACAAATGATATATTTTCCATAAATCATGATATCCTACAACACATTAAAACCTCAAAATAGTTGGGGAAGCGAATAGTCCAGAAATATTATATAGGCCTATTGGGTTCATGGGGGAAAGGCAATAACTGCAACTGTATTAAACTATGTTAGTATAAAACTTCATAAATTCTCTGACTAACCAATCGGCAAACTATAGTAATTTGATTTAACTAAATATCTAGATAGATACTTTAGTATCATTATATTTGAAGTACTATCAAACATCGCGACATATAATTATTAGTTTCAATTACCTGAAATGAGATAAAAATTAAAGAATATCTTCGAAAACTTAACTATTAGATTTACGCATGATGGACCTATTTAAAGTAATAAACACTGATATTGGTTTCATGGAAGGTAGCTCTTGCGAGTGATATCGAATTAATCTTGAAAATTATGCAAAGATTTTTGAGACATTCGAGAAGAGTCGAGATTTTTACCAGTAGTGTTGTCCCGATTTGTGTATTGATTCGAAAACTTAAGACGAAACAGATATTTGCTTCGACTTGTATCGAATTCCATAGAGCGTATCTCGACTAAATTCGAAAATGAGACGAGATTCGAGGCATGTCTCAACTCGTCCACATCCCTATTTCGGAAATGAAATTATGCTTCAATCTACATATTAAACTTGGTTAATTATTGTTTTAGCATTGTACCCGTTCACGTGGTTCAATGTCTACCTCGAAAGATTATCATTATAGTGTGATTAAATATATCTAAGACCGCCAGAATAGCATGTTCTTTCCAACAAAATAGAATCATCAAAATCAATACATATATGTCGATGAACACAGACACAACATACATATGCTAATATACGTATATACAAACGGTTTAATTGAGATCTTCCTCCTCTTCTTGAAGTGTGTTTACGTGTCGCGAGTGGCCGAAGGAGCGTATGATACACAGTGTTTTCGCCCAACCATGAAACATGGTGGTGGCTTTGTTATACTGCGGGCACATATGTCGTAATTTGCAGAGATTCTTGTGCTCATGCTTGCTCACCCCTAGTTTCACTGTCCGTCATTATGTCGCCATTCGACGGAACCATGTGCACTCTACGATTCACATGACGCCATATTTCAGACTGATAATTTACCATTCACAACCTTGTAGATATTGGGGAATAATTTGAGGAACAATAGGATGAGGTTGAGTATCACCGCTGACCCGGCCACCCCCAATCCTGTCGGTAATTCAACAGCTCTGTTCCGTTATGGAGACATGAACCAAACAAACATTTCTGCTTTCATTCTTTGTCAAGCAACTGAGTGACACTTTGCACCCGAAAGCGTGATATATTCCACTTTCTAACGTTCACCTCTTTAATTTCACTTCTATTTACATCAGAAATCTTCTCAGGGTGGGAACTTGTCTAAAGACATAGTCGGGTAAGTTGAACTTTTCACGTGTTTGCAATTAATCGATAAGTATATGTATATGATCTTATATTTTCTTCTTCTTTCTTATCAAATATTTAGAGTATACAAAACACCAAATAATAATAATAATAATAATAATAATAATAATAATAATAATAATAATAATAATAATACGACTGTTAATTACCTACAATGTACTAACTACCTTTAATGGCTTAAACTTGTATAAATATTAATATTCTATTCGTAGAGTTTTATTTAAACTACTTTAAAAATTGTTTTATTTTTTAAGGGATAATAACGTATAGAGCAGAAGTAATAGTACATTTGTTCGTATTTTAATTCTTATATAGCTCACAAAAAGCTTACCCTTATCGGATCTAGGATCAACAGAAATTTAAATAAACATTATACACGTAAGTTTAATTCAACAACTATTCTAATAGCACGTAAGTTTAAGTAACTAAAAGAAGTTACTTGTATGTTTTGGTTGTTCGTTTATTTGTCTTTCCTTTACATTGTATAAACTAATCCATAAACCATTTCTTCTCTTTGTTTGAGTAAGAATTATTAAAATCTCAAGGGAGGAGGTTCCACATCAGTAGTTATTTCCAATATATTTTTGTGTTCCAGGTGACTGTTCATAGCAACAACAATAAAGAAAAGTAGATATTAAATGCAGACAAATCAAGATCAGTAAAATCGACACAGAATTTTTCCCTTTTGTGTAATGAGGGAAATTTTAGCAGGTGGCAATAATATGGCAATAATGAGGTCTCAAAGCCACTGGTAGTCGATTGTCAAAGCACACTTTCCATTACCCAAGCAGTTTCACATTAAATCCATGAAACTGGAAACTACAAGGGTAGAAGTATCGGCATTCATGGACCAATTTTGACCTTGAAGGTAGTTACACCCTAGGACTAAGTACTTACACTGTAATTACTCTAAGCACTATCGTTGAAGTAACAAATGTTCTTAATTGTAATTGAACTTGAATCATTATGGCTTTTATCGGTACTTTAGAATCAATTACTGATATGTAATTGCGCGTGCCTATGATAATGCTGTACCTGTATAACTATACCAAATGTTCAAAATTGGATTCCAATTGTGAGTGTAATTGTTACCATAACTTTTGATATTTTTGTTTCAAAATTAAGTATTACTTCAAGATTCACTTGTCTATTATCTATATAGGAAAATGTTTGTATCCATAGTATTTAAAGTATTCATAATACATTTTTCAATGAAGAGAAACGTTAACGCAATTTGGTTTAACAAAGTATCACTACAAAGTTTACAAAAGTTTCTGGAACTCAGTTTTACAAAAAAAAAAGTTAGTAACAAAATGTACGAAATGAATTTAGTGCAAAGTTAATATATATTGTTAAAGCAAAATTTTGTTGCATTTTAATTTATCAGAAAGGTTAGAAACAATATGTATTGTAATTTTCTGCAAGAAAAACTTTCTGGAATATAGTTTTACAAAAAAGGTTGTAACAAAGGAATAATAAAAAAAGTAGTGCAAAATTTATTTATACAGTGTTGTAACAAAAATGTTATTGGAAGTTTCTGCATTTTAGTTTATCCGAAGAAGAAACAATATGTAGAGTTTTTTCGTGCAAGAGAAATGTTTCTGAAATTTAGTTTAACAGAAAAAGTTAGTAATATGTAAATAAAACGTATTAGTGCAAAAATTAATGTACAATGTAACAAGTTCTCCATTTTATCAGAAAAGTTAGAAACAAAGTGTAATGTAATTTTTTGTAAGAAGAGTTTCTGGAATTGATTTTAACAAAAGAGGTTTGCAACAAAATGTTAGTAAAAAATTTAGTATAAAATTTATTTGTATAGTGTTGTAACAAAAAAATGTTACTGAGATGTTTATCTATTTTTAGTTAATCAGAAAAGTTAAAAACAACATGTAGTGTATTTTCCTGCAAGAGAAAGGTTTCTGGAATTCAGCGTAACAAAAGGTTAGTGCAAAATGTTAATAAGAATTTTTAGTGCAAACGTTAATGTTTAATTTTGTAACAATAAATATTCTGCATTTTAGTTTATGAGAAACGCTAGAAAACATGTAATTTTCTACAAGAAAAGTTTCTGAAATTTAGTTTAACAAAAATTAGTAATAATATATTAGTAAATACTTCCGGTGCAAAATTTATTTGTATAGTGTTGCAGCAAAAAGTTATTTGAAAGATTCTCTAGTTTTTGGTTTCAGAAAAGTTAGAAACCATATGTAATGTACTTTCCGGCCAGAAAAAGGTTCTGGAACTCGGTTTAACGAAAAAGTTACTAACAAAATATGTTAATAAAAATTTGGTGCAAAAGTTAATTTATAATGTTGTAACAAAAAGTTTTTGGAATTTAGTGAAACATAAAAGTTAGTAATAAAATATGTTTGTACAAAAGTTTGTGCAAAATTATTGTATAGTATTGTAACAAAAATAAAATATTACTGAAAAGTTTCTCTATTTTTAGTTTATCAGAAAAGTCATAAACAATATATAGTGTATTTTTTGAAGAGAAAAGTTTTTGGAACTCAGCCTGATAAAAAGTTAGTAACCAAATGTGATAATGAAAGATTTTCTTTGGTACAAAGGTTATTGTATAATGTAACAAATATTTTCCGCATATATATAGTTTAATGAAAAAAGCTTTTTAAGAATTTTATTTACAAAAGTGTTAAGAACAATGTAAAATAGTAAAAAATAATGCAAATTTATTGTGTGTACTGTCACAAAAATATTTCTGAAAAGTTTCAATTTAACAGAAAAGTTAGAAATAATATACAGTCTTAGTTTCTGTAAGGAAAAAACACTTGAATTTAGTTTAATAGAAAATAATGTACTCACACTTTCTTTGTGCAAACGTTGATGTATAATGTTGTAACAAGAATGTTGAAAAGTTTCTACATTTAAAATTTATCAGAAACCTTACTATGTATTTATAATTTTCTTCAAGAAAAAAAATTTCTGGAGTTAGTTTACCACAACGTTAATAAAAAATATTGTAAGAATGAGTTTAGTGCATAAGTAATAATATATTTTTATAACCAAAATTAATCTTACTAAGAGTTTGTGAGTTAGTTAAAAGAGAAATTTATAAACATAATGGGGTGTGATTTCTTCTATGCGATGTTACTATAATGATTTTGAAGAAAACTTACAAAACTAACTTAAACTATTTTGTGTTAGATTTAAGATGCTAATATCTACTTGCAAATGAATTTACTGGAAAAGTTAAATTATTAGGAATCAAGTTATCGAAATCATGTACAAATTTTTCCACCGATTCGTAACTTTTTAGTAACATTTTCTTTTTGTTACAACACAATAAAATTAATTTTGCACTAAAACTTTTGTACAAATATATTTTATTACTAACTTTTCTATTAAGCTAAATTCGAGAAACGTTTTATTAAAATATACATTAACTTTTGCACTAAAATGTTTTATTGACATATTTTGTTACTAACCTTTTGTTAAACTGAATTTCAGAAACATTTCTCTTGAAGGAAAATACACTACATATTGTTTCTTCGGATAAACTAAAATGCAGAAACTTTCAATAACATTTTTTGTTACAACACTGTAGAAAGGGCCTTCCCCAGTAAGATAGAGAAATCAGATCTTGCTCCAAATTGGGCCGCTATTGACCCAAAAGATCACCCTTGACCTGAAACTACCTCCAAAAACTTTACCCTCTACCCCCTCGTTTTGCCGAATTATCGTATCATATATGCTCAGAATTGAATAATTTTTAATTTTGCTGGGGTGCTTGAAACATGAAAGTTTCACAGATTGTAGATTCTATATATATGTAGATGATGTGTAATTGTTCTTTAAACCATCGATGCGTATTTTCTTTATTTTCTTGCGTGCTGAAAATTTCCAAAAATTGTAGAAATCATTTTTTTTTGGGGGGGGGGGACGACGCTGATTTTTTGGTTAATAAAATTTGCTATACCCTTAGATACAACATATATTTTTCGGTGCCTGAAAGTAATGGCAACATTATGAAAAAGAAACAAAACCGAAAACAAACTTGTTTGTTCACATTTTTTATCATTACTTTGTTACAAAGTTTTTTAAAACTAAATTCCAGAAACTTTTTCTTCCAGAAAATTATATTACATATTGTTTCTAACTTTTCTGATAAACTAAAATGCAAGAAACTTTTTGTTTCAACAATATATATTAACTTTGCACTAAATTCATTTAGTACATTTTGTTATTAACTTTTTTGTAAAACTGAGATCCAGAAACTTTGTAAACTTTGTAGTGATACTTTATTAAACTAAATTGCGTTAACGTTTCTTTTCATTGAAAATTGTATTATGAATACTTTTAAATAGTATGAATACAGACATTTACCTATATATATAATAAACAAACGAACTTTAAAGTAATACTCAATTTTGAGGCAAAAATATCAAAAGTTATCGTAACAATTACACTTACAATTCCAATCCAATTTTGAACATTTGAGATAGTTTTAATTATTTGATAATATTTGATACTGTACTATGAGGTATATTAGTTCAATTACGAGAAGACAGTTGAAACGCTTTGTATAGCTAGACGATTACGGAAAGCTTAGAGTATAACTAACCGTATAAACAAAATGCTTTACATGTTCATGTTTATAATAAAGAAACGTAAATACAAGGGATGTATGTGAGAGTAAAAAACTATTAGGACGTATAAAATAAATAATTTAAACCATACACCGTCTGCGCTTTTAACGTCTATCAGTGTTGGCAACTGATAGGACATTTCCCTACCGCTGTTGAGAAATTATAATATTTAGCTTAAATATAAAATGTGTACCCTTTATATGTATTCAAGTGATAACAATCATCTGCTGAACGAAAGTCTTCATTTTCTTCTACATGGTTCCGTCAGCTGATCTTTTCCATTTGTACAGTTTCTGCTAAACGACTTTTTAGATCTATTCATTTTGTATTCGATTGCTTCTTATCTCTAGAAATCCAATGTATGACATTTCTCGCCCATCTTTCATCTATTTCAAGTTTTTAACCCACCAGTTCCGTTCCTGCTTCATTGCTGACAAGGGAACCTTCCGAAAATGATAGTTGCAGTGAAAGATGTGACCTATGCCAATTGAAAGAGCTGTAACAGAGATGAGCATTCCTAAAATATTAGCTGCCCATAGCAATAGGTTCAAGAAATATAAGGGGTGGAAGTTCGGGAAACAGCAAGGTTGGACAAGGGGGGAAAGTGCAAATTCCGCAAAAAAGGGGGGCACGGCAAAATACAATGCTGACAAGTGATGTATAGAAAGAGACTTGCCACAATACGGAAGAAATGAAGGCCACCAATGGGGTTAACAGTGTTGCCAATTGCAATGAAAAGTACATGTTTTGCAAAGAGCACTATATGATGTGAATGCAATATTCAGTGTCAACCTTTCATGTAGAACATAAGATATGACGTGTATAATCAGTGGTACAATCTAACAAATGAAATAGAAAAAAATGAAGTACGAAAAATACAGAAAAGATGGAGTTGGCCATAATGCGGCACATTTGATCACGAGCTGTACATTTTAGAATGAACAAAACAAGAAAGCACCAACTATGCAGGAAACCGACGTACCTAGAGTCGAAAAGAAAAACGAGTTCCAAAGTTGGCAACACTGGTCATGAAAATCCAGACGATTCTAATATAGTTAGGCCACCCGCTTCACAAAAAGAACATTTCGGCAACAGGCATCACTCGGAATGCATCAATGCTGGAGTGATTGAGGCAATGTCAAGTCGGGGAACATGAAATGGTTGGGTTGAGCCAACAACCGATAATAGAATTAGTGGTCATTATGTCATGGTTGGGTCGTATGTGGGAATATACAGGTTGTCCCACCAAACTTTGTGACCTGAAAGATTTGAGAAACGAACAAAAATGTGACGGATCCAGTTGTGCAGGAATGTACCAATGTCAGGGGGTGATAAAAGTCTGTAAGAAGCAAGTGCCCACAGGATCCCTATCATAGGGCCCCAGGAGCCAACTTCAAACTTTCAAATGGCAACAGGGAACGAGTGGTACCTCTTTCGATAGATCATGGAATGTGCAACAATACCTATAGGAAACATTTGCTATACGAAGCATGGTTTTCAAAATGGCCGCCACAAATATATGTTGTATCTTAACATGGCATCGAACATTGTGATCTCAAATTGCTGCGAAGCGAAAAGAGATTTTGCAAATCCAATTGCACAGGAATGTACTCATGTCGAGGGCCAAGAAATATTTGTAAGAAGCAAGTCCCCCAGGGCCCCCATCATAAAGCTCGAGGTGTCAAACGCAACATTTCAAATGGGAACAGGAAGTGGACGATATTTCTTTGGATAGATGCAACACCGCCTATAAGAAACATTTGGTATATGAAGCACGGGTTTCCAAATGGCCGCCAAAAATGCACGTTGTTCTTGTCACCGAGCAGTTATTTTTTGCGGTCATTTTGACTTTTTTTCAACTCTTCCGAATATTAAGGTCTTCCCAAATACAACCGCAAACATATGCAAACATACATTTAAGCGTGTTTTATGCCAACGTGTTTTGGCCAAGTTTGGCAGAAAGAAACCTAACTGATGTTGTGCTACTTGTTGATTCTTGGACAGCGAACAAAGACACCAACTTGCTCTACGAGCATGTACCGTCCGGAGTGAACCTCAAAGTTAAGCTGATCCCCCCTGGTTTTACGGGTCTGATAGAACCACTTGATGTTTATTTTTTTAGAGCATGTAAGGACTTTGTGCGCTACGTTACAGAGCTTGTGTTATCAGATACTCACGTTAGCATTTGGTCCCGCGAGAATTTTCTGAAACTTCAAGCCTTAACCCATTACCAGTTTCCGGCATGTTTATTCAAGCCTTTGATTATGTATGCTTTCTACAGGTGTGGATATGTGATAGAAAGACCACCAAAGATTCCGACACCTCTAGAATACTGTTTCGAGACATTCACAGGCGATCATTGTACCATGTGTGACGGATTGGCAGTATTCCGCTGTGCTCACTGCAAATGTATCTTCTGTTTGGACCATTGTCTCATCGAACAATTGCACGTACAATGTTGACGAGCATGCACAAATGATGCGAAGGCTAATGCCTGTTGCCGGAATTTTCTTTTTGTGAAGCGAGTGGCCTAACTATATTGGAATCGTCTGGATTTTCATGACCAGTGCTGCCAACTTTGGAACTAGTTTTTCTTTTCGATTCTAGGTACGTCGGTTTCCTGCATAGTTGGTGCTTTCTTTTGTTCATTCTAATATGTACAGCTCGTGATCAAATGTGGCGAATTATGGCCAATTCCGTCTTTTCCGTATTTTTCGTACTTCATTTTTTCTATTTCTTTTGTTAGATTGTACCACTGATTATACACGTAATATCGTATGTTCTACATGACACTGAATATTGCACTCACTTCATATAGTGCTCTTTGCAAAACTGTTAACCCCACTGGTGGCCTTCATTTGTTCCCTATTGTGGCCAGTCTCTTTCTATACATCACTTGTCAGCATTGTATTTTGCCGTGCCCCCCTTTTTTGCGGAATTTGCACTTTTCCCCCCTTGTCCAACTTTGCTGTTTACCGAACTTCCACTCCTTATATTTCTTTAACCTATTGCTATGGGCAGCTAATTTTTTGGGAATGCTCATCTCTGTTACAGCTCTTTCAATTGGTATAGGTCCCATCTTTCATTGCAACTATCATTTTCGGAAGGTTCCCTTGTGAGTTTATCAATCCCACATAGCATAAGATTGTGCTTCATTTGCACTAGACTTGCGGAAATTCAGTGCTTTAGAAAGTTTTCTGATCTTTAAGTTAGCAGAAAGCGAGCATCTGCAAGACTCTTACAATTGTCAGTTGCACACCCGTAGCCAACTTGCATTAAAAGTTGTAAATTGCTGATCTACACACAGTTGGCGCCATTTTCGTTTCCCTTCCTATCCTTCGCTTCCTCCTTAGAAGTCTTACGATCATAGTACACCCAAAAATACCTCAATACCAAGTATAAAATACAACTATATTTCAAACAAAACAATTTGAATGCAATATGTTTTGTTAAGTAAAATAATGAGCAGTCGTTTATTAGGCCTACGTCTCGTTGACTTTGTTTCAAGAATATCACATATAATTATAGTAACAATTCTACAAATACAAAATAGATCGCAGCACACTTCCTAATGCGCATTTTGTCACAGAAATCACAAACATAGAAAATAAATATTTTATGAAACAACATACAAATGACATGTTATTTTTACGTAACATAAATATCAAGCATACTGCATAAAGCTTTCGTTATATCTAAAATGCAACCAATCCTAATTCTTAATAGAACTACTGAGATATTTATTACATCTTTTGGAAACTGTGTGTAGGGCAGGTAAAGGGTACACTTTGTGCAGTGCTATCTTAAAACAAGCTCCTCTCATTTGCTTGCAATTAAGTCCATTTCTTCTAATTTCTGGAAACTTCCCAATGGAGGTACTTTCCTCGGTTATAAATCACAGTAATAGCTCAGATTCAATTTTAAACAGCGACCTACTCATGTAGCCGTGATGTTAAATTTTAGTCATTCGAAGTAGCAGTGAAACAGTAACTCAACAATTTCCTGAAAATAGTTAAGTTCAGCATTTTAATCCAATAGCATAGCAATGGGTGGGAATATTTTCTAGTTTATCTAACATATTCTATTCTTAGTTCCGGTGTACGAAGAAAATAGTTTAACAAATTGAATAATTAAGGACACTTCCCAACTAAAATCCTATCAGGCTGCCTGTCAATATCATATGCAACCCTCAAAACAGTTGTGAAATGTTAATTGCATAATCTTCTAGGTGTCAACAATTAGATAATCATATTATTATTATTACTATTATTATTATTATTATTATTATTATTATTATTATTATTATTACTATTATTATTATTATTATATACACAGAACATCTTGGTCTCTCATTCACACTAAATCCCATAGTTTAGTCAGGCCAATAGTTGTCGTCAATTTTGCTGCTGCTTGCCTTCTACCTTACGCTGTAGAACAACTTCACTATAGTGTTCCAAGTAGTATCCCTTATTATAAATCAAATGTTTCAATTTGTATATAAAGGTAATCCTAATGGAAACAAACGCACTATTAATGTCGCTACCTACACTGTTTAGCTGATGGCAAAATTGTCCTAACGTGCATTACCTGTTATTACATAAATCGTCTTTACTAATCTATTTTCATACATATAGTCGCTATTGAACTCTCAGTGGAAAATAATTGTGGGTTTTCAGTGTCGAAAGAAATATCCTTTAGTCAAGCAATCAACTTCAATAATATAGGACGAATTATTGTTTTCGATCCGTCTTCCTTCAACGTAATGTATTATGTATACAGATAGATAAAAATCTAATTCCATATTCAGAATTTCATCCTTTAACTGTACCATATTACGCTTGCAACATTATTTACCAGCAATACTTTTCTTTCCTTATAAAATGTTTACTCTTTACGAAGTTTTAGTGGCAAATTATACTGTCCATAAAAAATAAGTCACTTCCAAAACGAAATGCTTTTGTTCGTTCAGGGTGTATTTCTATTTCAAAGCATTATGCCCGGAGGATCTCCCATTTTCTCCTACATTATCGTTCCACCAAAATATAAATGCGTACTTTATTTATTCCTCTCATTTATCCGGAAACATAATCGTGAGAAAGTAAACTCAAATACAAACAAGAACCGCAGTGCTCAGTTGTAGAGTTCACCACTGGTGTTGAAGTACTTTGTACAAAAACTGTGTGCATCGGGTTTCTTGCGGTTCTCCTGTTTCCTTCTACTTTCTTCATTTCAGCAATTTATAAATGCGTACCTTATTCAGTCGTGTTCTTTAACTTAGCCGGTATATTCGTTGGACGTGAAACTTAAAAAATTTCGTTTCACTTTCAAAATACAAGCACGTACGTATCTTTACGTCAAAACAATAATACTTGGTGTTTATACAATGAGTAAGAAATAAGTGTGGTTTCATTCTTCATAATATATCTTACTATTTGTGCGTTTATATACAGTTAAATAATGAAATATATTTTAATCAAAATACCCCAACTACTCCAGATTATATGTAATATATATTTCCTAACGGAGGAAAAAAAAATATGAAGATCTGTTTCTTCCGCAGTAGTTTGAAGGTCAAACACACACACACACAGAGAGAAAGAGAAATAAAACCCCTCGTTCCTACGTGTTACAGAAAACACAATTAGTTGTCCCTGCTATTATATAATCGTTTTTAATATATATAACTAAGCGACTATGGTGGTAGAATGACATGAATCCATATAAATTACATTCTGCACACATTTCAAAGATGTAAGTTTCCTCTCAGACATTACAAAAAAAAGAAGTTAACACAAAAACCCTTGGCGCCCTTATACAGTTGCGCCAAAAAAAGTGATATTTCATCCTTTTTTCATCCCGTCTTTCCGCAGCCTGATCGCAAAAGAATTCATTCTCTTTTTCCCCCTTCTCTTCCAAGAAAGTAAAGAAAATTACTGTGCTGTATCAAGTCGAAGCAATACAGTTAAATATTAAATTAATTTTTTACTAATACTTTATACATACCCTATGTACTTAAATGTCGTCATTACACGCAACAAAATTGTTCTGAACTGACGTCAAAGTAGAAATATTGTAATTCCTACCGAACAATTACGAAAGATAACTAACTAATATTTCTTACATACAAATCAATTCCGTATATGAATATAAGAAAGTACCAAGCAGTTAAACCGACGCTACTCTATATTTCAAACAATGCTACGTCACTGTTGCTACCATATACATACGACCAGGCCATCCTATTCCTCTAAGTTTCTTCCAATATATTTCTGACAATTTCCGGACCTATATCATAATGGCCGACATTAATTACCATAGCCGCTGAGATAATCAAAAACGCACCTTTTGCAATTATATTCAGACTCAAACGACGGGATTTATTCATCCCATTCCTAAACCGACTCGATCGGCTTCAAATACAACTCCGGATATAGTCATAACATCACCCAATATTCTCTCCAAGCTCACTCTTTCTGTGCTTGACCCGCTTGGGAGTGACCATATCCCAATTAAAGCTACTCTTCAAAATACAGGTCCATTTCAACCCGCTCCGCCTACAACTCCCCGCATAGTGGCTCGTTTCGACCGTGCCCGTTGGCCTAACTATAGGGAATACCTTTCCAACAGGTTAACACCTTTATCCGCTCCAACTTCAGAGTCTGAACTATACGCCACTATTGATGAGATCACTGATAGTATTCATCAGACGTCTTTGCAGTATATCCCTCAGACTACAATTGATCCCTATAGACCAAAACTACCGACACAATACTTACCTTTAATACGTCGTTCCCGCCAACTTTATCGAGATTTCACTCGCACGGGCAATCTGGAATCGCTTCGTCAACATCGTCAATACCAAAGGGCAGTGCATAATTATCTTGTAGCACACAAGACCAGAAGCTGGATAAAAACCTGCAATACCCTCTCTGATACAGCGCATCCAACTAAGTACTGGAAACGCTTTCATCAGCTCACTGGTAACACCACTCGCCCTTCATATCCACTCATTGTCAATGATACGCCATTACACTCTGACCTGGACAAAGCCAATGCCTTCGCTGATCAACTTCAAGGTGTCTTCACGCCTCTTGGACCTGCCCTCTCAGCTCGCACTCATCCTACTGAACGGCTCAATCTCAACTCACCATCACTCCAACCTCATGTTGATCATCTTCTACCCGACAATTCACCATTGACAGCACCTGTTACAGTCACCAACATTATTACCACCGTCGCTCGTAGACGCACCACCGCTCCCGGGCTAGATTCTATTACGTATCGCCATATCAAAGAAGGGCCATACATCCTCCATTATCTCATGTCTCACATCTTCACGTTCATCCTCCGTACTGGTTTCATCCCTAACGACTGGAAAACATCTAAAACTCTAATGTTTCTGAAACCGAACAAACCAGCTTCATCTGTGTCTTCTTATCGCCCGATTCAACTCACCCTTGTTTTCAGTAAAATACTCGAACGGATACTTGTCTCTCGCCTACACATACATCTCGCTGATCACAACCTAATTCCCTTTCATCAGGCCGGATTCCGTCCGAATTACAGTATTAATGATCAACTACTACGCCTGACCACGTACATCACTGCCCAGTTTAATCAATCTAAGCCTTCCTGTCTTGTCCTTTTCGATTTAGAAAAGGCTTTCGATAAAGTTTGGCATCTTGGCCTTCTCTATAAACTCTTTTCTTTTCGACTGCCACTGTGTTATATTCGCTTCATCTACCATTTTCTTTCAAGTCGCCTGACCTACGTTTCCATTAATAATGTTCACTCTCACCCTGTATTTATCCATTCTGGTGTTCCTCAAGGCTCTGCTCTGTCCCCGCTTCTTTACTTACTATATGTAGCTGACTTCCCTCCTCTCCATCCAAATGTCAGCCTTTTCCAATATGCGGATGATACGGCTTTTCTGGCAACGGCAAATACCATTCAACGCACCAAACACATTCTTCAAACTGTCATAGATGCTTTCCTTGAGTGGTGTGATACGTGGCGACTCAAGCTTAACGCCAATAAAACTCAAGCCATTATCTTTCTACCACCAGGCAAACGCAGTCGGGTCCATCGCAATCCATCCAACCTCAATATTGAGATTGCAGGTACACCACTTGCTGCTAGTCCCACAGTCAAGTACCTGGGCATCATCTTCGATTCACATCTGAAATGGTCTGCGCATCTGAAAAGTCTTGCTCTAAAAGCGACCAACCGACTGAACTTACTTCGACGCCTAACTGGGACTACTTGGGGACTGAAACCTAAAATCCTACTTAACACCTACAAGGCATTTTTACGTCCCGTTTTGACTTATGGCTTTACAGCCTGGCTTTCCGCACCCGAGGCATACTACCGCCGACTCCAAATTCTTGAGCGCCACGCCCTACGCCTTGCCTTCCGAATTAAATTACCCAGCCCTACCCGGGACTTATATGACAGAACACCTTTTCCACACATTCTCTATCACCTAGAAGACCTCAGACTCAGGTACATTACAAAGCGATTCTAGACTCACCATCCATTGCTCTTTGATGCTATGCATCACGAAGTCACCCTCCGCAAACCTTCAACAATTCTCCGGCATTCTCCACTCTCTCTGCTGTTTACTCTGTTCCACTACGTTCTCCCACCCAATAGTCCCGACTTTCAACTTCTTGAAGACTTCCTCATTGCGCTCCCCCCACACTTCATCACTCCATCTCATGTTGCACAGTGACTTTCCCGCACTAACAGGGCTCCCCTCGTCTCCATTGCGTCCAGAGCAGCCCCTGGACAGAAGATAACACTCATTCGTCTCACTAACCCTCTTCTCTGTATTGTGTTGTGATGTCAAGTGCACCTCATAGTTTCATTTTCATTTTTCACCGATGCTCTGCTCTCTCCAGTGTCATGTTGAATTGCTCGCTAGTGTACATTTCCCTTTTCCAGACCTAATGATTATGGTGGTTAAAGTTAAACCGATGAGGTTTGACCTTGGAAATTAATGGTTTTCAAAGAAGTAAGAATGCTTGATGGTGTCCTGCAAGGGTGAGTATGAAGGGTAAGTGTCCTCCAGCCGTATATTAATATTAATTACAGAAAGTAAGTAATTAGCATAAAACAACAAATTTAATTCAAATAAAAGGTACATTACGGGTACTTATGAACCTCAATTACAGTTCGAGAATAAAGCCACATATGCAGAATGCTTGCTTACATAAGAATAATGTGTGTAAGAATTTTTGAGGTAACATACAATACAAAAGGTGATACACTAATGAGACTAAGTACAAAAAACTATCTACTTTCAATGTTACGTACGCAAAAGGACAACACTAAAGTAATGAAACTACAATCCTGTACAGCATTATCATAAACATGCGTAATTACATATTAGTAATTATTCCTAAAGTACCGATAAAAGCCATAATGATTCAAGTTCAATTACAATTAAAAACAGTTTATTACTTCAACGACAGAACTTAGAGTAATTACAGTGTAAGTACTTAGAGAACCTTGAGTGTAAGTACTTTTAAGGTCAAAATTGGCCCATGAACGCCGATATT
This sequence comes from Thermobia domestica, assembly GCF_964235325.1. Taxonomy (NCBI): domain Eukaryota; kingdom Metazoa; phylum Arthropoda; class Insecta; order Zygentoma; family Lepismatidae; genus Thermobia; species Thermobia domestica. Next base: position 211,886,970 of record NC_137463.1, read on the forward strand.
TCTACTTAGAACGACTTAAAAATGACTATTTCAATGAAAAGAATTAAAAATTCGAGATCGAGTAAATCTCAAGCTATTAACTGGTTAAATTACAAAAACCTTTCTTTGTTCTTCAAGACTCTTTGGCACTTCTAATAAAGTACTAAGAGAATTTTGAGAGAGAGGACAATGACACAGACTTCAGAGGCACATTGATGTCAAACTGCTCACTTTACAAAACCTAAAAGTTCGCTTATGGTCGTGGTATTCCTTTGAAGTGTTTGAAAGGTATCTGTAGAATATCGATTTTTAAGTTTTTGATTATACAAAATAATTATCATTTAATCGTTACGAACTATTTTAGCGATTGTCAATTTAAAGTTAACTCCTGAAAATTTTAATTGATTATATTAAAATAAAATAAATTTAATTAATTAATTTAATAATTTTTAACGAATTATTGCCATATCTGCAGATAAGGAAATAAATAAAATATCATTTCCGACAAGATACTTGAACTTTGGAATACGAAAAATAACAAAATCCAGTTCTCCTTCAGCGAAGCATGGACTTGTGTTCTATTCAATACAGAAAGACAGCTTTGCGGTAACACAGAGAAATTGTTGTAAGTCAATAAAGAAGAAGGATGGATAAATTTATATTAACTTAAAGTTTTATATATTTTCTTCAGTACCATAAATACTGATGCACACAAGACAAAACTAAAACCTTACTACACTATTTCACCTTCAGCGAATGCTCCTACGTACTCAGCATGTACCAAGCAATCGTGAAGCTTTCCATTTGGGAGAACATTACCTCCCTATGCTTCTAAAAGCTATAGTACCAAAGTAAAGTAAGGACGTTTCCTTCCTTGGACGCAGTAGTCTAACTTCAAAATTGAAATTTCACAGAATGCAAGTCGAATTTCAATATCTAATGAACAAACCATATTTCTGTTATGTTTGGAACCAAAATTATGACTATAGTTTTTTTTTTTTTTTTTTTGTAATTTACTGATTATAAAACTCCTTTTGAATATGTTCCTATGTATAAAAGCGAATGTAAACTTACTCCATTTTTTCATGTTTGGAGTTAACCCGCTTAGCATCTAAATGGTTAATTTATTATAATATACTAGGGCGGAATAGTATTCTATCCATATCATAATATAAGATACACAACAAATATTGCATTACACATTTTCCATAACTTATGGTATGTTACAACACATTAAAAGCTCGAAATAATTGGGAAGCCAATAGTCCAGAAGTTATTATATAGGCCTACTTTGTTAAAAGAGGAAATACAATAACTATGACTATGTGAAATTGGTATAGACTGTCAATTAATTAATCACAGAATTTATGACGTTCACTCTATCGCAATGGTTTTATACAATCTATATATATAGATAGATACTTCAGTATTATTATTAGATTTGAAGTACTATCAAATATCACAACATAAATTTATTAGACTTAATTAACTGAAATGAGATGAAAATTAAAGCTTGTTTTCCACAAGCTAACAACTAAGCTTACGCATTTTGTATCTTAAAACTAATAAATGCTCGCATTCGTTTCAAGGAAGATACCTGTTTCTGAGTGAACACTATGTGAATTAAATTTGAAAACCATTCAAAGATTTTCGAAACATTCGTAACGATTCGAGATTTTACGAGCGATCTCGTCTAGACTTGCGTATCGATTGGAAAATTTGAGTAGATACAGACATTTGTCTCGACATGTATCGAATTTCACAAAGCGTTTCTCAACTTAGCTCGAAAGACACGGGATTCAGTACTTACCTACTCGTACACATCCCTATTTCAATGTTCAAGTTATGCTTCAATATAGATATTAAACTGGTCTTTTTATGGTTTTCACAGTACACCCCTTGACGTGTTTCAATGTCTACCTCGAAAAATTTGCATTGTAGTCTGATTCAATTTCTCTGAGATCGCCAGAATAATACGCTCTTTAAAACAAAAGTAATCATCAAAATTATTACACCTCTGTCTAAATTATCTTTTTTTTTTTTTTTTTTTTTTACGTCTGTTGGTTAATAAATGGATCGAATTGAGAACTTATTCCCTGCTTTGAAGTCTGTCAGTTAAAAGGTGTGACTTCTTTGATTTCCAAAGACGGTAAATTCTTGGTGGTTGGTTCTGTCCTATTAGAGACAAAAGTGACAAATGTGTCGGGTGTGTTGGGAGAGACAATGTTCAAAGTGCTATGCCTACAAAACTTAAGGACTTTCCACATCGGTGAAAAGGAGCAGGGAGCAGTTTTATTTTTTTAAAGGATAATAACCTGCAGAGGAGAACTAATGGTACATTTGTTCTTATTTTAAATCTTATATAGCCCACAAAAAGCTTACCTTTATCGGATCTAGGATCAACGGAGATTTAGATAAACATTATACACGTAAGTTGAGTTCAACTACTATTCTAATAGCACGTACGTTTAAGCAACTGAAAGAAGTTACTTGTATGTTATGGTTGTTCGTTTATTTGTCTTTTCTTTGCATTGTATAAACTAATCCATAAACCATTCCTTCTCTTTGTTTGGCTGAGAATTATTAAATTCTCCAGGGAGGAGGTTCTATACCAGTACTTACTTCCACTATATTTTTGTGTTCGAGGTTGCTGTTCATAACAACAACAACAAAGAAAAGTAAATATTAAGTGCAGACGATCAAGATTAGTAAAATCGACACAGAATTTTTTCCTTTTGTATAGTGTGGGACTTTTTCGCAGATGGCAATAATATTTGTGAGGTCTCAAAGCCACTAGCAGTCGATAGTCAAAGCACATTTTACATTACCGGAAGCAGTTTTATATTAAATCCATGAAATTGCAAACTACGGCGGTTGAAAAGTGACTCCTTAAATGAAAAGAATGAAAAATTAAATTAAAAGAATTAAAAATTCAAGAGCTAGTAAGTCGCAAGCAATTAACTTTTTAAACTACAAAAACCTTTCTTTCTTTAAGGCTCTTTGGCACGTCCAAGAAGTATTTAGACAATTTTGGGAGAGTGAACAGTGACACAGACTTCATAGGAAAATTGATGTCAAACTGCTCACTTTACAAAACCTAAAAGTTCGCTTATGGTCGTGGAATTCCTTTGAAGTGTTTGAAAGGTATCTGTAAAATATAGATTTTGCGTAGTTTTTGATTTTAAAAAACAGTAATTTTTTAATCGTTGCGAACTATTTTAACGATTGTCAATTTAAAGTTAACTCCTGAAAATCTTAATTGGTTATATTAAAATTAACAAATTTAATTAATTACTTTAATATTTTTAACGGTTTATTTACAAGTATGCAGATAAGTAAATAAATAACATACCACTTCCGATAAGATACTTGAACTTCAGAAAACGAAACATAACAAAACCCGGTTCTCTTTCAGCGAAACATGGACTTGTTTTCTATTCAATACAAAAAGACAGCTTCGCGGTAACAGAGAGAAATTGTTGTAAGCCAATGAAGAAGAAGAATAGATAAATTTATATTAACTTAAAGTTTTATATATTTTCTTCAGTACCATAAATACGGATGCACACAAGACAAAACTAAAACCTTACTACACTATTTCACCTTCAGGGAATGCTCCTACGTACTCAGCATGTACAATCCGCAGCAAAGAACCTGCAACATGAGCATGTAAGTTCATTGTGAAACTACGACTAACAGCACAGGGAATCAACATAACGTCTAAGTGGCATGAATCACGACAGGAAAAACCTCGGCATCCTCCCATGCACACTTATTTTGGAGCAAAAGACTTCGTCGTTTCACAATAAACATATATGCTCATGTTGCAGGTTTTTTGCTGCGGACTGTACCAAGCAATCGTGAAGCTTTCATTTGGGAGAACATTACCTCCCCATGCTTCTAAAAGTTATAGTACCAAAGTAAAGTAAGGACGTTTCTTTTCTTTTTTCTTTTCTTTTCTTTTCTTTTTTTCTTTATTTTTTTTTTTGTTATTTACTGATACAAAACTCCTTTTGAATATATGTCTATGTATAAAAGCGAATGTAAACTTGGTCCGTTTTTTCATTTTTGGAGTTAACCCGCTTAGCATCTAAATGGTTAATTTATCATAATATATTATAATATGGATAGAATACTATTCCGCCCTAGTATAAGATACACAACAAATGTTACATTACACATTTTCCATAACTTATGGTATGTTACAACACATTAAAAGCTCGAAATAATTCGGAACCCAATAGTCCAGGAGTTATTATATAGGCCTACTTTGTTAGAGAGGAAAGACAATAACTATGACTATGTAAAATTGGTATAGACTGTCCATTAATTAATCACACAATTTATGAGGTTCACACTATTGCAATAGTCTTATACAATCTATATATATAGATAGATACTTCACTATTATTTTTACATTTGAAGTACTATCAAATATCACAAGATACATTTATTAGATTCAATTAACTGAAGTGAGATAAAAATTAAAGCTTGTTTCCGATAAGTTAACTATGAAGCTTACGCATTTTGTATCTTAAAAGTAATAAATGCTTGTATTCGTTTCAAGGAAGACACCTGTTTCTGAGTGAACACTTTATGTGAATTAAATTTGAAAACCGTTCAAAGATTTTCGAGACAGTCGTAACGATTCGAGATTTTACGAGCAAACTCGTCTAGACTTGTGTGTCGATTGGAAAATTTGAGTAGAGACAGACATTTGTCTCGACATGTATAGAATTTCACAAAGCGTATGTCAACTCAACTCGAAAGAGAGACGAGATTCCAGACTTATCTACTCGTACACATCTCTATTTCAATGTTGAAGTTAAGCTTCAACATAAATATTATTTTTTTATTTTATTTTTTTTTTTTTTTTATGGTTTGCACAGTACACCCCTTGACGTGTTTCAATGTCTTCCTGGAAAAATTTTCATTGTAGTCTGATTAAATTTCTCTGAGATCGCCAGAATAAGACGCTGTTCAAAACAAAAGTAATCATCAAAATTATTACGCCTCTGTGTAAATTATGGGTGAGGCACAACCCACACATGCACATTATACATATATTATATTATATATATATATATATATATATATATATATATATATATATATACATACAGTATGGCGCTGAATTCGTTGTACAAAAGCAGAGGAGTGATTCCTGGGGGTAAAACAAACAAAAAAAAGTTCCAATAAACATAGGGAGAAAAGTGTTTACGTGTTATAGGCTGCCGAAATCATGAAAAATGAATTTTAAATGTTCATAGCTCCAAAACTATGGGACCTACCTTGGTTGGGTCAAGACTTCACATAGGAACTAGTATATGCCCTATCGAAAAATGTGTGTTTTAGAATCCTGAGGTGTTTCCACAACAATTCTTCTCTAGGGAGTTTGACTACGGGTCTATGATATAAAGTACTCTCCAACTACCTCCATAAAAATTGTTCCTGAGTACCTTAGGATTCTAAAAGATGTATTTTTGGATAGAGCACATACTAGTTCCTAAGCGAAGTCTTGACCCGACCAAGGTAGGTCCCATAATTTTGGAGATATGGACATTTAGAATTCATTTTTTCATGGTTTCCGCAGCCAATAACACGTAAAGGATGGGATTTTCGCCCTATGTTTATTGGAACTTCTTTCTTTGTTTAGTTCTCAGGAATCACTCCTCTGCTTTCGTACAACAAATTTAGCGCCATACTGTATATTATATATATATATATATATATATATATATATATATATATATATATATATATATATATATATATATATATATATATGTATATATATATATACAATAGTTTCAATGAAATCATCGTCTTTTCCTTGAAGTTTGTTGGTTAATAAATGGATCGAATTGAGAACTTATTCCCTGCTTTGAAGTCTGTCAGTTAATAGGTGTGACTTCTCTGATTTCCAAAGACGGTAAATTCTTGGTGGTTGGTTATGTCGTACTAGAGAGACAAAAGTGAGAAATGTGTCGGGTGTGTCGGGAAGGACAGTGTTCAAAGTGCTATGCCTACAAAACTTACCGACATTCCACATCGGTGAAACCCGTGTGCGTAGGTTTCCTCGGGGTTCTCCCGTTTAAATTAAAACAAACTGTGGAGCGTTTGATAAAATGGACATCTCAGAATCAACTGCTGATAAATGCAAAGAAAACAAAAGCACTAAATTTTCATTACTCATGTACACCTCGAACAGTACCACCCATTGTGATAAATTCAACTGATGTAGACTATTCAAAATCCACTAAATTTTTAGGTGTAACAATAAGCAATAGGCTTACATGGGATGCACATATTATTGAGCTAAACAGCAAATTAAGTCATATCTGTTTTGTCATTTATAGACTACGTGGTTCAGTGTCAAAAGAAACTTTGCTGTTATTGTACTATGGTAAGTTTCAATCATTGTTAAATTACGGAATAATTTTCTGGGGAGCCTCCTATTCCAGTGTTACTACTTTTCGTCTACAGAAAAAGGCAATAAGATCTATTTTTAATCTATCACCAAGGTCCTCATGCAAAAGGGTCTTTCAGTCAAATAAAATTTTAACTGTGCCTTGTCTGTACATATACAAAAGTATCATATATGTAAAGAGAAATGAAAGTAGTTTTCTTCATGTTGACGATGTACATTCATACAACACACGACAAAAGAATAACATATTCACAGCATACCAAAACTATGCGTGCACCAGAAGAAGTGTTCTTCCTATGTCCGCTAAGTTGTTTAATAAGCTCCCAAGTTATTTGAAGAATATAAAAAACATACGAAATTTCAAAAATGAACTATTTAATTTTTTGTGTAACAAAATGTATTATCATATTAATGAATACTTGGGTGATAGTTTGTAAAATAATGTAAATCAATTATATTGAAATGTCTTATTAGTATTTGACAAGTCCTATGTACTGGTCTCTGACCAATAATGTACGACATGGATGAATAAACAATGAATGAATTCATTCATTCATGAATGAATGAATTTCTTTATTCCACCAATTCATTCATTTCTCATCATCACCGTCTCCTTTTGCTTTAATTCAGGTATTGAAAATAGAAAAATAGTAATAATAATTGTACAGTTGTTAACTATTTACAAAGCACACACTTCTTATTAATTACATAAATATTGATCTTCCATTTAGTGTGTTTCATTTAAAACAACACTACAGATTGTTTATTTGAGAAAAAACGTGCGAGAAACAAGTAATGAAACTTTCTTTTTCATATTTCCATTCTTATATAGCTAACAAAGAGCCTTCCATCTTCGGAACTAGGATCAACGGAGATTTCGATAAAGATTATACACGTAAGTTTTCAAAATATATCTTTGTGGTCCATACGTTCAAGTAACTAACAGACGTTACTCGTACGTTTGGGTTGTTTGTTCAGTAATTTTGTTCCTTTGCATTATATAAACCAATCCAGAAACCTTTACTTCTCTTTGTTTGACTGAGAATTATTAAAATCTTAATTGAAGAGGTTTCATTTTTGGTATTTATTTCCTGTTTATATGTACGTTGCAGTTATAGATAGCAACAGGTGTTAAAAAAAAAGATATGTTGGGGATGCAGACCCTGAATATTATTAAAATCGACACACGTTGTCGCTTTTGTATGGTTGTGGCTCTCTTAGCATATGACAATAATATTTGTTTTATCAAAGTCACAACCTACTAGGCTGGCAGGTGGTGCTCAAAGCGCACTTTACATTCCCAGCCTTGGTTCTATATTAACTAAACTAACTAACTAACTCTATAGAACCTTGAGGTTCAATGCCGCGTTCACAAAAGCTCTCCACTGACTTCTATCCTTAGCCTACTGGATCCAGTTTCTACTTCGTTTCCTATCTCTGCAAGACCCATCTTAGTATTGTCCTCCCATCTGCGCCTAGGTCTTCCTAATGGTCGTTTTCCGATTGGTCTTCCAGTCAAAACTTTGAAAGCGTTCCTACTTTCTTCCATTCTAGCTACATGACCTGCCCACCTAAGCCTCCTAGACTTGACGATCCTAACAATGTTGGGTAAACCGTATAAATTATGTTCTATATTAAACTAATGAAATTACAAACAATGAGGGTGAAAAACTGACTACTGAATGGAAAGAATTAACAACTCGAAAAGGAATAAATCTGAAATAATCCAGTGGTTAAACTACAAAAACCTGTGTTTGTTCTTGAAAACTCTTTGGCTGCTCTAGCAACTATTAATACAACTCTGAATGAGATGACACTGATGCAAATTTTAGGTGCAAACTGTTATCAAACTGCTCACTTTAGAAAGTCAAAAACACACACATCATGTATATACAAATAAATGTACATATAAACGGTTTAAAGGAGATCTTCCTCCTCTTCTTGAAGTCTTGTTTACGTGTAGCAAATGGTCAAATGGGCGTATGACGCACACTGTTTCCACCCAACCATGAAACATGGCGATGGCTTTGTTATACTGTGACCCATATGTCGTAATTTGCAGTGATTCTTGTGCTGATGCTTGCTTACTGCTCGTTTCACCGTCCGTCATTATGTCGCCATTCTACGGGACCATGTGCATTCTACGATTCACATGACGCCATATTTCAGATTGACAATTTAACATTCACACCGTTGGAGATGTAGGGGCATAATATAGAAACATTAGAATGAAGTTGAGTGTCACCGCTGACCCGGGCAATCCCCAATCCTGTTGGCAATTCAACAGCTCTAGAGATTTCTGCTTCCATTCTTTCTCAAGAAACTGAGTGATATTTTGCAGTCGAAAGCGTGATATATATTCCACTATCTTTCACCTCTATAATTCCGCTTCCCTTTGCATCAGGACTCTTCTGAGGGCGGGAAATGGTATAATCCCAATTAGTTGATAAGTATATGTATATGCCCTTATATTTTCTTCTCTTCTATTATCAACACCAAATAATAATATTAGTTATTATAATTATAATTATAATACTGCTGTTAATTACTTATATACAAAGTACTGAGTACTTTTTAATGGTTTAAAACTTGTATATATATTAATATTCCATTCGTAGAGTTTTATTTAAACTACTTTAAAAATTGATTTTTAAGAGATAATAACGTGCAGAGGAAACTAATGGTACATTTGTTCTTATTTTAAATCTTATATAGCTCACAAAAAGCTTACCCTTATCGGATCTAGGATCAACGGAGATTTAGATAAACATTATACACGTAAGTTAGTTCAACAACTATTCTAATAGCACGTACGTTTAAGCAACTAAAAGAAGTTACTTGTATGTTTTGGTTGTTCGTTTATTTGTCTTTTCTTTGCATTGTATAAATTAATCCATAAACCATCCCTTCTCTTTGTTTGACTGAGAATTAATAAATTCTCCAGGGAGGAGGTTCTATACCAGTACTTACTTCCAATATATTTTTGTGTTCGAGGTTGCTGTTCATAACAACAACAACAAAGAAAAGTAAATATTAAGTGCAGACGATCAAGATTAGTAAAATCGACACAGAATTTTTCCCTTTTGTATAGTGTGGGACTTTTTCGCAGATGGCAATAATATTTGTGAGGTCTCAAAGCCACTAGCAGTCGATAGTCAAAGCACATTTTACATTGCAATTTCATGGATTTAATATAAAACTGCTTCCGGTAAACTACGGCGGTTGAGAAGTGACTCCTTAAATGAAAAAAATGAAAAATTAAATTAAAAGAATTAAAAATTCGAGAGCGGGTAAGTCTCAAGCAATTAACTTTTTAAACAACAAAAACATTTGTTTGTTCTTCAAGGCTCTTTGGCACGTCTAAGAAGTATTAAGACAATTTTGAGAGAGTGAACAGTGACACAGACATCAGAAGCAAATTGATGTCAAACTGCTTACTTTACAAGACCTAAGTTCTTTTATGGTCGTGGAATTCCTTTAAAGTGTTTGAAAGGTATCTGTAAAATATCGATTTTGCGTAGTTTTTGATTTTAAAAAACAGTAATTTTTTAATCGTTACGAACTATTTTAACGATTGCCAATTTAAATTTAACTCCTGAAAATCTTAATTGGTTATATTAAAATTAACAAATTATAATTAATTACTTTAATATTTTAACGGGTTATTTACAAGCCTGCAGATAAGTAAATAAATAAAATACCACTTACAACAAGATACTTGAACTTCAGAAAACGAAACATAACTAAACCCATTTCTGTTTTCTATTCCTTCGTGGTAACAGACAGATGCCTTCGTGGTAACAGAGATAAATTGTTGTTAAGTCAATAAAGAAAGAAGAATAAATAAATTCATATTAACTTAAAGTTTTATATATTTTGGTCAGTACCATAAATACGGATGCACACAAGACAGAACTAAAAAGTTACTACAATATTTCACCTTCAGAGAATGCTCCTACGTAGTCAGCATGTACCAAGCAATCGTGAAGCTTTCATTTGGGACAACGTTACCTCCCCAGGCTTCTGAAAGTTATAGTATCAAAGTAAAGTAAGGAAGTCTTCTCCTGTGAGCGTCAAGTACTCTAACTCCAAAATTGAAATTTCGCAAAACTGTAAGTCGAAGTTGAATAGCTAATGAACAAACAATATTTCTGATATGTTTGAACTACAAATCATGAATATGTAATTGTTTTTTTTTTTTTTTTTGTAATTCACTGACTATAACCATTGTTTTGAAAATTTAAGTGTGTATAAAAGTGAATGTAAACTTAGTCATTTTTTTATGTTTGGAGTTAAGCTACTTGGCATCTAAATGGTTAATTTATTATAATATACTAGGGCGGAATAGTATTCTATCCATATCATAAGATACACAATAAATGTTACATTACACATCTTCCATAACTCATAGTATCTTACAACACATTAAAAGCTCGAAATAATTGGGAAGCCAATAGTCCAGAAGTTATTATACAGGCCTCCTTTTTTGACAGAGGAAAGACAATAACTATGACTCTGTAAAAATTTATGTAGACTGCAAATTAGTCAATCAGGGAATTTATGACATTCACTTTATCGCAATAGTTTTATACAATGTATATATCTGGATACACACTTCAGTATTATTATTACATTTGAAGTAGTAGCAAATATCCAAACATATATTCATTAGATTTAATTTACTTAAATGAAGTAAAAGTTAAAGGTTGTTGTCGAAATATTAACTATTAAGCTTACGCATTTTGTATCTTAAAAGTAATAAATGTTGGTATTCGTTTCGATTAAGATACCTATTTCTGAGTGAACACTTTATGAGAATTAAATTTGAAAATTAATCAAAGATTTTCGAAAGATTCGTAACGATTCGAGATTTTACAAGTAGTCTCTTCTAGGCTTGTGTATCGATTGGAAAATTTGAGTTGAGAAAGACATTTGTCTCGAGATGTATCTAATTCCACAAACAGTATCTCAACTCAAAGCAAAAGGGAGACGAGATTCGAGATATGTCTCTGCTCGTACACATCTATACTTCAATGTTCAAGTTATGCTTCAATATAGATATTAAACTTATTTTTTTTATGATTTCCGCAGTACACCCGTTGACGTGTTTCACTGTCTTCCTCGAAAAACTTTCATTGTAGTCTGATTAAATTTATGTGAGACCGCCAGAATAATAAGCTGTTTCAAGCAAAAGTGATCATCAAAACTATTAAACCTGTGTCTAAATTATTTGTAAACATAGACACAACATACGTATGCATATTATTTATTGAACAAATTCCCAGATACAGCATAACTCTACCATTTTACACAGGGAAATGTTAACAAAAATCAAGGAAAACAAGACAACAACATAAAACAGTGTCGAAAAGAGTATAAAAGTAATATTATTCCGTCAAAACTCGTTTCACTGCACTTTCAAACACCAGGTAGCTCGAAAACAATGTCCACATCAATTGTTAATTGATTATAACAGTTAATGAAAACTTAAGATCAGAAACATTACGGTACTTCAGGAACTATCCTTACTTATCCCTTCCCGAACAACTCGGAATATCCACCTATTCTATCTTGCCCACCCTAGGTTGGCAATTATACAGAGGTCTCTTTTACAGAACACCAAACTATTTTATGAAGATATTTTAAGTCAGAGATAATTCTGCGTACTTCCGTAGTCTGGATATTAAGATGTCGCAAGAGTTCCATCTTAGATAATATTCGAACTGCGGGAACACGAAAACGGACTATAGCAATAAAGAAATTGAGAATAGAGTCAAGTCTGGAGAGATGTGTAGGTGCTGTCATGACCCATATGGGAGAGCAGTATTCGATCTTGGGTGCTATTAAAGTTTTATAAAAAGTTGCTAATGACGAAACAGTAGGTAGTTCAGTAAATCGATAAAGAAGTCCCGACATGCGCATTGAATTCTTAAGTATTGAGCAGATGTGGTCAGAGAATGTGAGTTTTGAATCAAACATTACACCAAGATCATTATGACTAGCAGAATGTGTAATTGTGGAATCACTGTGGTATGTGGAGGGAACAGGAGACTTTTTCATACTAATGGTAATATCACATTTCTCACTGTTGAGTTTCAAGTGCCACATTTAACACCAGTTTATAAAGTAATTTATGTCTTCCTGCAGGGCAATTGTGTCATGGAGACACGATATTTCTCTTTATAACTTACAATCATCAGCTAAAAGCATTATTATGAAACTGATAAGTGCGAGTAGAGATCATCCATACACGGGACAAATAGCAGGGGCCCAAGTACACTCCCCTGAGTCACCGTGAGGAACCGTTTAAATGAAATCATCTCCTTTTTCTTGAAGTCTGTTGGTTAATAAGCTGATCGCATTGAGAACTTATTCTCTCCCTTGAAGTCTGTCAGTTAAAAGGTGTGACTTCTCTGATTTCCAAAAAGGGCAAATTCTTGGCGGTTGGTTATGTCGTGCTAGAAAGACAAATGTGTCGAGTGTGTCGCGAGGGATAGTGTTCAAGGTAATATGCCTTAAAAACTTGGCTATTCCAGATTGATGAAAGGGAGCAGTGATCGTAAAAAAACCTTCAGTGTCATGTCTCACCCTTCATTATACCAGATTGCCACCAAGAATCTTCGCGAGACTGTGCCGCAACTGACTGAAGAAATCAACCACCGTTTTACACAGCCTGAGACCAAAGTTGAGCATCTTCCTCTGGTTTGCCCAATCCACAATCCTGATGGTAATTGATGAGCTGTGAACGGTTTACTGACACGAATCCAACCAAGATTTCCACCTCCATGTTCTATCACTGAACTGAGTGATACATTGCACGCAAAATCATGCAATATTCCATTTTCTTACATTCACCTCTATAATTTCTCTTCCCGTTTCATCAGGACTCTTCTGAGGGCGAAATTTGGTCTAATCTGGGAACTTCCCATAATCTGGAAAGTTTCATTTTTCACGTGTTTCTAAATAACTAATACGTATCTATATATGCTCTTATGTTTTACTTCTCCCTTCTTATCAATTAATTCAAGTATAGAAAATAGAATAATAATAGTAATAATGTTTTCATTGTTCATTTAGTAATTTAGTTTTTTCCATAGTGTAAATCACTCCACAAACCTTTACTTCTTTTTGCTTTACTAGCAATTATAAAAAAATATCAAGGAAGTTAGTTGATACCGGTATCTTTTTCCCTTTATTTTTGTCTGGCAGTTAGAAATAGCAACAGGTATGAAAAAAGTATATTGAGGATGCACACAAGGGAGATTACAAAAATCGACAAACTTTCGCCCTTTTGTATAGTTGTGGTTCTTTTAGCAGATGGTAATAATATTTGTGTGGTCTCAGAACTACAACCTGCCAGACTGGTAGCTGATGGACAAAACACAATTTACATTACCATCATCAGTTCTATACTAAATCAATGAAATTTCAAACTAAGATGGTTGAAGAAGTGACTACTTCAATGGAAAGAATTAAAAATTTGAGAGGGAATAAATCTCCACTAAATCCTGTAACTAAAGAACAAAAAGCAATCTTTGTTCTTGAAGACTCAATGGCTCATCTAAGAACTATTAAACCATTTTGAGAGAGAAAACATTAACACGTACTTTAATGCAAGTTGTCAAACTGCATACTTTAGAAAGAAGAATAATTATTGCTATGGTCATGGAATTCAAATGAATTGTTTGAAAAGTATTTGTAGAATATCGATTTTTCATATTTTTTTATTTAAAAAAAATAATGATTAAAATGTTAATTGTTACACACTTTTTTAACGACTATGAATTTAAAAATAACTCCTGAAACTTAATTATATATTAAAACCAACAAATTTTAATTGGTAAATTTAATAATTTTAAAGGATTATTTACAAGCCTATAGATAAGTCAATAAATAAAATACGACTTCTGAGGGTTGGTTATGTCGTGCTAGAAAGACAAATGTGTTGAGTGTGTCGTGAGGGACAGTTCATGGTGATATGCCTACAAAACTTGAAACTTCCACGTTAGTAAAAGGAAGCAGTGATGGGAAGAAAACCTTCAGTGTCATGCCCCACCGTTCATTATACCAGATGGCCATTAAGAATCTTCGTGGAACTGTGCCGAAACTGACTTAAGAACTCAACCATAGTTTTACACAGCCTGTGATTAAAGTTGAGCATCTTCCTCTGGTTTGCCCAATCCACAATCCTGAAAGTAATTGATGAGCTGTGAAACGTTTCACCGACACGAATCCAACAAACATTTCAGCCCCCATTCCCTCTCACGGAACTGAGTGATACATTGTACGCAAAATCATGCAATATTCCACTTTCTAACATTCACTTCTATAATTCCTCTGCACGTTTCACCAGGACACTTCTGAGAGCTAAATTTTGCCTAATGTCATACTATGAGAAGTTTCATTTCTCCAGTGTTTCCAATTAATTGATAAGTATCTATATATGAATTTGTGTTTTATTTCTCCCTTCTTATCAATCAATTCAGGTATAGAAAATATAATAATAATAATTGTACAGTTGTTAACTATTTACAAAGTACAAACTTCTTATTAATTACATAAATATTGATTTTTTTTGTAGTGTTTCATTTTAAGCAACATTAAAGATTACTTTTCTTTTTTTTCTTAGAAAAAACGTACAAAAGACCGTAATGATACTTTTCTTCCTATTTTCATTCTTATATAGATGACAAAAAGCTTAGTCCTATTGGAACTAGGATCAACGGGGATTTCGATAAATATTACACACGTAAGTGGAGTTCAAGATCTATCTTAATCGCCCGTACGTTCAAATAACTAATATACGTTACTTGTATGCTTTAGTTGTTTGTTTAGTAATTTAGTTCTTTGCATTGCATAAACCAATCCAGAAACCTAACTTTTCTTTGACTGAAAATTATTAACATCTCAAGGGAGGTAGTTTAATTTCCGGTATGTATTTCCTGTTTATGTATGTGTTGCAGGTTATAGATACCCACAGCTGATAAATAGTTATATTGAGGATTCAGACCCTCATGACTATTTACATCGACACACTTTATTGCTTTTATATAGTTGTGGGCTCTTTTAGCATATGATGATAATATTTGTGTGGTCTCAAAGTCACAACCTGCAAGGCTGGCGGGCTGTGCTCACAGCCCGCTTTTTACATTACCAGCCTCAGTTCTATACTAAACTAATGAAATTATAAACTATGAGGGTCGAAAAAGTGACTGCTTGAATGGAAAGAATTAAAAATTCGAGATGGAATAAATCTCAAAATAATCTCGTGGTTAAACTACAGAAACCTTTGTTTGTTCTTTAAGACTCTTTGGCGTGTCTAGGAACCATTAACACAACTTTGAGATTGCGTCTAAAGTCTGTGTCAGTATCCTCTAACTGACGTTAACCTACTCACTTTAGAAAATCACAAAATTACTGTTATGGTCGTGCAATGCCTATGAAGTGTTTGAAAAGTACCTATAGAATATCAGAATATTCCAAACAGATAATTTACCATTCACAGAGTTGGAGATGTTGGAGCATAATTTGTGGAACATCAGGATAAAGTTGAGGTTCTCCACTGGCCCGCCTATTCTCGAATCATGAAGGTAACTGAACGGATTCGTGTCTCGAGAACGAAACAGAGCTAACAAAGATTTTCGCCTTCATTCTCTCTCTCTCTCAATGAGTGATGCGTTGCACGCAAAATAATGTAATATTACACTTTCTAATATCCACCTCTATAATTCCTGTTCATGTTGAATCAGGACTCTTCTGACGGTGAAAATTTGTCTAAAGCCATAATCTGGTAATTACATTTTTAAGTGTTTCCAATTAATTGATAAGTATCTGTATATGCCCTTATGTTCCCCTCTACCTTCTTATCGATTATTTAGAGTATAGAAAATACCAAATAATAATTTGTACGGTGTTAGGTATTTACAAAATACTAACTACTTTTTAATGGCATATAAACTTGTATAAATATTGATCTTTCCAAACAACATAAAAGATTATTTTTAAGAGAAATAACTTGCAGAAGACAACTATGATACATTTGTTCTTATTTGTATTCTTATATAGCTCACCAAAAGCTAGCCCTTATTGGAACTAGGATCAACAGAGATCTAGATAAAGATTATACACGTAAGTTGATGTTCTGTCTTAATAGCCCGTACGTTCAAGTAACTAAGAGAAGTTACTTTCATGTTTTGGTTGTTCGTTTAATAATTTAGTTTTTTGCATTGTATAAACCAATCCACAAACCTTTACTTTCCTTTGCTTTACTAGGAGTCATTCTAATGTCAACGAAGTTGGTTTTATACCAGTATTTTTGCTCTTTATTTTTGTCTTGTGTGTTAGAAATAGGAACAGTTATGGAAAATGTATATTAAGGATGCACACCAGCAAGATTAGTAAAATCGACAAACTTTCTCCCTTTTGTATAGTTTGGCTCTTTTAGCAGATAGCAGTAAATTTTGTGTGGTCTTAAAATCCCAATTTGCTAGATTGGTAGCTGGTGGTCAAAGCATAATTTCTTACCATCATCAGTTCTATACCAAATCATTGAAATTCCACACTACGATGGTTGAAAAAGTGACTACTTCAATTGAAAGAATTAAAAATTTGGGAGGGAGTAAATCTCAAACAATCCTTTTGTAACAAAATGCTTTGTTTTTCAAGACTGGCGCGTCTAAAAGTTTGGCGCGTCATCTTTAGAGAACGGTCCTTCGTAGTCAGCATGTACCTAAGAATCGTTTCGCTTTCATTTGGGAGGATGTTACTTCTTCAGGCTCCTGAACAAACTACAGTACTAAAGTAAAGTAAGGGAGACACCGCTTGGACACCAAGTAATCTAACTACAAGATTGAAATTTCCCAGGAATGTAAGTCTAACCAGGGATGATATCGAAACTGCACCTTGAATTGGGAGACATTCTATTTATTTCCTGATAGGACATCTCGAGCAAGTTCCAAAATAGGTGTTCGTTTCTTGCCCGGAAGTGACCCCGCCTGTGCAGGGGCTAAAATATATAGAACATTTTGACCTATTTTCTATAGCAGGTGTATATAAAGTACGTTGCTACCCCTAAAAGTTGAAACCTATGCTAAAACGCCAAAACACCTGTTTCATCATTGTAAAAGCATAATTTAACGAAGTGAAAATATTTGCCCCAGGGCCACCCCAGGGTCCCAGGTGGGGTCCAACTCAAAATTTGCGATTGAAAAGAGGGGCAAGTAGCATATCATTTGAAAGCTAGTGTTAAAAGAAAAACGATAACAGAAGTCTCACAGCTCTAATCAAACTCTGTGCGAAATGGCGGAAGATTCAAAATTTGAAAACAGTGCATGGCCACCACTAGAATTCCAAAACAGTGAAACTGGTGTCAAAATTCTAAAACACGTGTTTCATGATTTGAAAAGTGCTATTTATCGAAATGATAATGTTTACTCCAGGGTCCCCGCAGGGTCACAGGTGGGGTCCAACTCAAAATTGGCAATTGAAAAGAGGGGCACGTAGCGTATCGTTTGAAAGGTATCCCCCTACAACTTACCGACAGCCCGTCTGGTAAAGCGATCTAGAAACCTCTAGACCATGTGGCTGTTTTTCATTTACAAGTGTCGTGTTGATGTGAAGAACCACATAGTTCGACATTTGTTTCAAAGCTTTAGGTGTAAGAGGTGGTCATGGACTTTAAGATTCAGCATGTAGACGTAGTGTAAACACCCCACCATTTTGCACAGAATTGGCGTAGAGACGAAAGATTGGTTCCATACGCTGTCTGTTTTGAGAAACTTTGAAAGAAAATACTACTTAACCCGTTTGAAAATGTGTAGCTTGACCGCTGCCCGCATATAGGGACTCCAGGACATACGTTTTCATTTCTATACATTGAACGTTTGTAATGACGAATTTAGAAAGCCAGCAACCCTGACTTATAGCATGTGATTAGCTTGAATGAAAAGTTGTGTTAGTCAATTTGCAATATCGTTGACTTACATCTAGAAAATTGATTCTCTAGATTGCAAAGAAGGTTCACAAGCTCATCAACTTTATGGTGACAAACTCTGTTCTCCAGGACATTACAATGACCGTAGACGATTATGTTACGTTCGAAGATAATACTCAATTCCAGCCCTTGGACACGACATCAAGTCAACAAGGAACTGCTTTGGGTACCGAAGGCGATCCTGATTACGACTACCTAGACCCAAATCCTTCTCAGGAAACCGCATTTTGGAGATCATGGAGTGAAACGAAATTGAGGGATACTATAGCAGCTTATAACAACGCATCCATTGGTCGCAAACTCAAGGATGAGAAACGTGTAGCAAGAGTTGACATCTGTACAAGTGACATTATTCGGATGAAACTATTCCTGGACAAGGCATCCAAGCGGACCAAACTAGCAGAACTCCGAGAATCTGTCAAAGCATGGTGCAAAAATCAACGCGCTGCTCCGAATTTTTTCAGGATCACTGAAGAAGGCATTGCCGTGGAAGCCTTGAAACAATCGCGGAAGCTAGGGGTTACTGGTTTCAAGGCATCCCGATTCGGGATCCGCCGACTATTGAGAGAAATGAACTGGGGTCCCAGGAAAATCACAAAAATCATGACAATGGCAGCCAGAACAAAAGCACTGGAACGTTCAAACGAATTCGACAGCTACATTCAACAAATCAGGTGGGAGGTTGAAGAGGATAACTACAATCTTGATCAAATTGTGAATCTTGATCAAAATGGATTCAATTATGAATTACTAACACCACGAACTCTAACTCAACGTGGAGTAAAAAATGTCGAAACTCAAGTAAGATGCAAATCAAAAGTGACACATTCTTACACAATCCAGGAAGCGATTTCGGCATCAAGAAAGCTCGTGGGCCCGACTGTCATTGTGCTCCGCGAACCATCCGGGAAATTTGGATCAAGGATCCAATGTAAAATCCCTCAGATCCCTGGAGTCATAATCAGAGCCAAGAAGTCAGGAATGATGACAAAAGCAATATTCAAGGAATACGTGCCACATCTTGTTCGAGACGTTGGAACTTCGTATCTTTTGTTGAAAGACGACGCAGCCATCATGAGAGATGCGGACTTGTATCAAGAGTGTTCTGATTTACATCCAGGAACAATCACTCCAGGCTGTACTTCCTATGGACAGCCATTCGATGTGGGATATATATTATTTACAGAAAAATGATGGTGAAGCGTGCCCACAAGCATGTTCGGAATGAAGGACTTGGAGACAAGCTAGACATAACAAATCGATACTCCAGTGCTCACTTGATTGGGGTAACACGAAATCAGTTGGAATCACCCGGATTCCAAGATATGATCAAGTACGCTTTCGGTAAATGTGGATACATCGAGCTTCCTGATGATTTTAGTTACCAGTCAGTGAGAGACTTGTCTTTCCGTTTCCACACAAAGGATCCAGCTTTCTCGACATGTTCGATTCCGTACGACGAACACTGCATGGAGAAGAGTTTTATTCAGTGCAGTTGGTGTCTCCAACCACTGTGCTTTTATCACTTCTTCATGAACAATAGCATGGCCGCACCCCTCCACGAGACACTCAAGTCTCAATATCACGCCGTAGAGTGATCGTCATGCATATGGCCCTCATACCTGCATAACAAAGATACAGTCCCGGCAGTTACCACGTTGCTACGACCGTGGCCTGTGACTTACGTGGCTCTCACACATAGACCAGAACAAAACCCAAGCTTCAGCGAACAACATTCGACGGAGCCGTATCTTCTATACTGCTTCTACCAGACGGGTCGTCGGAAAGTTGAAGAACGATATCTTATAAACGATATACTTTTTGAAACCTTTCCAAATGAAAACTTCGAGGTAGACTCCGCGTGAGACCGTACGAGGGCCCTGGGGCAAACATTTTCATTTAGATAAATAGCACTTTTCAAATAATGAAACACGTGTTCTAGAATTTTGACACCTGTATCACAGTTTTGGAATTCTAGTGGTGGCTATGCACTGTTAGCTGCAGACTGTTTTCAAATTTTGAATCTTCCGCCATTTAGCACAGAGTTTGATTAAAAGCTGTGAGACTTCTGTTATCGTTTTTCTTTTAACACTAGCTTTCAAACGATATGCTACTTGCCCCTATTTTCAATTGCAAATTTTGAGTTTGACCCCACTTGGGACCCTGCGGAGACCCTGGGGCAAATATTTTCACTTCGTTAAATTATGCTTTTACAATGTGATGAAACAGGTGTTTTGGCGTTTTAGCATAGGTTTCAACTTTTAGGGGTAGCAACGTACTTTATATACACCTGCTATAGAAAATAGGTCAAAATGTTCTATATATTTTAGCCCCTGCACAGGCGGGGTCACTTCCGGGCAAGAAACGAACATCTGTTTTGGAACTTGCTCGAGAAGTCCTATCAGGAAATAAATAGAATGTCCCCCAATTCAAGGTGCAGTTTCGATATCATCCCTGGTAAGTTCAATACCCTATGGACAAACAATATTTGTGTTATATTGGCAACCAAATCTTAACTATGTACACCTTGTCTCAAAAAGGTTGAGCGCATTCTTTATTGGTGTTTTGAGGCAAAAATTTTCTAAGTCCAGCTTCGGGTATCTTCGGGAAAAAGTAAGCCAGGTTCGAACCTCCAAGCTAGCCTTTGCAATCGGGAAAAAGTTTGCAGATTTGTTTTTCTTCTTTTAAATATAATAAGACTTGTTACCAAGTGTTTAAAAAAGCAACATTGATTGAAGTACTTAATGATACAATATTTCGAAACCCTTTTTCTTTTTAATGTCAGCACATGCTTGTTTGTCATTTAGCTCTCCATACGTAATGGAACATTTAAATACGTTAAAGAATCTTTCCATATGTAAAAGAATGCTCAAAGTTAAGAAATAGAACATAATTATCGCCTGAGTACTAAAATAAAAGTCAAAGTAGAACAGAAACAGCGTTTGTAATGGGTATGAATGTCATAATTATCTTGAGATCCGTTATACATCGCTAGAAGCATAGTTCTAGAAGTCCTTGCGTTAGCTCATTGGTAAGCTGTCGGATTTCAAATCTTAAGGTTGAGAGTTCGAATCCCGTCTAGGTTAGTCCTTTTTTAAATTTATATTTTCCGCAATGCATGAAAAATTATATAAAATAATTACATTAGAATACATAAGTTGTGTATATATAACATAATCATTGCAGAACATAGTAATTATTATGTTTAAAATATAACATCTGAGATAATTTTCACAGTAGGTCGGTATTATATATGAGGATGTAAATACAACTTAAGAAACTCGTTCAATAGCAATAAATAAGTTATGTAGTGTATTTATTTGCATCTATTTGTCATACAGATGTAACTTCTCAATATTCTCATTACAGCATGTCATTTACATTCGTGAAATACAATATATTCCTACGGATATAGAAAGTGTATAAACAGAGTATCCAAAGTCGTATCCTGCTTCAAGACACATAACTTTTCCCGATCCCCTTAACGTCACGGGAAGAAACACAAACTCTCTTAAGAACGGAATGTCGTTACTTAGAGTCTCATTCGAATACGTTGAATATGCTTTTGTATATTCATCTCTCTCTCTCTCTCTCTCTCTCTTTCGCTTTGTTTATGTGTGTGTGTGTGTGTGTTGCGGAATATCCCAAGTTGATTACAACATTTGCCAAGTATATGAGCATCATTGTCATCGAATACCAGAAATTGAAAGTCGTGTTTCTTCAGGTTGGGTTTACGTGTTCATGTTAGCTCACTGGTAGAGTACGGACTTGCCAATAAAGAGGTCTTGAGTTCAAAGCCTACAGCTAATAATCATTCTTTTGTTAGTAGGATTGCACAGAAATCGGATACAAGGAGTGGTTTACTTCTAGAAATATTTTCAGAAGCGTTTAGGTAGCCCTGAAAAGGGCTGTTTTCGGGAGTTAAGGCGGGGACATTAATATTGTGTCCAAGACCCTTCTGAATTTATTACACGCTCCATTCTTCTGGACATGGAATCTATTACATGGGTGACAAATTATCTCCTTCCCCTACCTCCAGCCATGCTTCGGAAACAAGATGCCACAGGTCATCCTGAGTTCTTGGTGGATCTGCCTCAGGCCAACTTTCCCTTAGAGTACGCTTCACTTCTGCCCACATATTTTCCATGAGATTGAGGTCTGCTCCACGAGCGGCCAGTCGATTAAATCAATCTCAGGATGCCCTGCGAACCATTCCTGAATCACACGGGAAGTATGTATTGGCGACTGGTATTGCTGGAACTGAATTACACCATCAGGCTGAAATACTCGTACAGATAGCACCATGATATTACTGATAATGTCTAAGTACTGAGCATTGTCCAGATGTCCTTCAATTCTATGAAGCTGTCCTGCTCCGCGACTGGAAATCCAACCCCAACATAAAATAGATACATGGCCACTGCGATTGCAAGCAGCCACATATCCATGGTCATATCGGGTGCCTCTCGGACGATACACAAAACGGCGTCCCTCCTTTGATGTTGTGAATATTGATTCATCTGAGAAAACTACGTTTTCCCAATTGAGACCCACATTCGCCTGTGCAAACGCGAGACGGTAAATTTTGTGGTCGTCTGAGAGTTTTTCCTTCACGGCAGCAACACGGCCACGTAACCCAGCATGACGAAGCCTTCGCAGAGCTGTATGCTTTTTACCAGGAAAGAGAGAAACTTCCCTTAGCTGTCTAGACGTCCTTAGTGGGTCTAATCGGGCTTCGTTTACTAATCTCGCATCTTGGGCTTCGGTTGACACATGCGGACGACCAGGAGATCGTAAATTATCAGTCTGACCTGTAGCACCATATTTCCGAATCCATCGCCTTCCTGTAGAGGCCGGGACACCTACTCGCCTGCTAGCTGCAGTTGCAGAATAACCTTCCAACTCCCATAAAGTAATTACTGCTGTACGTCTATCCATAGTTACCAATGTTCTGAGCTGTGAGAAGGAAGCAATAGGTAAAAGATAGTACCTGACATGTGATTGGTTACTTGCACGACACGCCTATTGTGGGGAACAGCGTTGCCAGATCTAGCATAATGATGCTAGATCTAGCATAATTTGCATGTCTCTAGCATCTAGCATCTTGCTTTTAGCATCCTGCCCAAATCTAGCACAATTTCAGCAAGTTTATCAGAAAGCCGTAAAACCTGGAGATGAGAAAGAAGTTGGTCGTGGGAAGAAAAAGAACGGCAGAAATGTATCCTCTTCCATTGATTCATACAGTCGGTAAACCATACAGGCAGTCTTATTTTCCGAAGTAAGTTCGAAACGTCTTTGGGATTTTTTGTGGCTCCACCCAGGGTTTTCTAATCCTTTAACTCCGAGGCATGGGCGGAGCTATGGGGGCCATTCTCCCCCCAACTTTTTGACAACTTCACCATCTTTATTTCTGACTTCATGATCATATTTATTCCTGAAATGACAGCTCCGAGACCGACCAAAAATCTGCCGCCCCCCCCCCTAGCAGACGATTCCCAACTCCCCTTATGCTGCGAAGTAATTTTCTTTCAAAATATGTAAACAAAAACTTTGCATTCATTTATACGATATATACGCCATTGAGTCTGGCAACGACTGCATTAATTTAGCTGAGTTAAAATTTTGGTGCGTGAAGTATTGCATTCTTGCTCTCTGTGTATTTTAGGTTACGTTATCGTATCTCAACTTCGTTTTCTTAAACTCCTGAATTAGTAATTATGAGGATCTAGCATAATTTGACCGAATCTAGCATAAGTTCGATCAGGTTTTGGAATAATTCCGAGCTGTGAGTCTGGCAACGCTGGTGGGGAACGACTTGGTCAACGACTCGCGAAAGAAATCTGAAAATGGTGTGCCGTAATAATAATATCAAAAACAGTTTTTATAAAGGAATATTAATACATACGAAAAGCTGTTTAAAGAATGAATTGTTATACTGACTTTACACGTATAAAAACATATACCATATACCAAACAGATTGAGCGATATGATGATAGCTGTTTTGAGACAAACTCTTTCGAAGTCCAACTTCGGGTATCTTCGGAAAACAGTAAACTAAAGCTGCTGGTTCGAACCTCCAAAGCCAACCTTAGTAATCGGGAAAAAATTTACAGATATGTTTTTCCTTCTTTTAAATATAATAAGACATGTTGAAATGGTATTAAGTGTAGAAAAAAGTAACATTGAAATACTTAATGATACAATATTTCGAGACTATGTATTCACACTCTCGTTTCGTCATTGTGATTTCCATACGGAAAAGAGCATTTACGTATGAGCTCAGTTATATTTCAGAAGCAGCTTCCGAAAAGCGGTCATGTTAGCTCAGTGGTACACCACCGAGCGTTTAAATCGTGAGTTCGATACCCGTTCAGGTGAAATTCTTTTATGATATTCTACTTTCCTCAATGCATGAAAATTATGTAAAATAGTTACATTACAATTCATCAGTTGTATATATCAGTTGAATATATATATTCATATCATCAGTTGTATATATCAGTTGAATATATATATTCATATCATTTCACGACATAAGTAATTCTTATCTTTAAAATATAACATCTGAGGTATTGACAGAACGTCGGTGTGTTATGTGTGAATATTGAATACAAATTTAAAAAATCGTGTAATAGCAATAAATAAGTTATGTAATGTATTTATTTGCAGCTACTTTCATCGCAGATAACTTCTCAATATTCGCATTACAGCATTTAGGTAGAGCATATCGAAAATCGGATCGTGGTCCAAGACAAAAAACTAGCTAGCCCCAAACTGTCACGTAAGAAATTCGCAAATCGCAAAAGTAAAGTGAAGAGATTGAGAGCGGTAATTCCTTAATCGCTCTCTCTCAACTCTCTCTTATCTGCATTTATACACATAAAAGTGTATGTATGTATGTTCCAACATAACTCATGTATGCCTAGGGCAGGGTTTCTCAACCTGGGAGTCGCGGCCCCTAGGGGATCGCGAAGATAGGCGGAAGAGATAAATATAGTTAGAATCTAATACCAGAAATTATTTTTAAATATTATTTTTAATTTTGTTCTGATAGGCATACTTTTGTTTTTTATACACACTGTAAAGAACAATAAAAAACAAGTCTACTGAACATTTTCAAAGGGTGTAGAATTCGTGTTACTATTCGGTTCAAAGTCTTGTCGTCGCGAATTCTGTCGAGAAATTTGAAGCATAAAATATACAAAACGATAATCATGCCTGTTGTTCTGTATGGTTGCGAAACATGGTCGCTTACTTTGAGGGAAGAACATAGACTGAAAGTATTTGAAAACAAGATCCTTAGACGAATATTCGTACCCAAGAGGAACGGGAATGGGGAATGGCGGAAACTTCATAACGAGGAACTACATAATTTATACGGTTTACCCAACATTGTTAGGGTCGTCAAGTCTAGAAGGCTTAGGTGGGCAGGTCATGTAGCTAGAATGGAAGAAAGTAGAAACGCTTTCAAAATCTTGACTGGAAGACCAATCGGAGAACGACCATTAGGAAGACCTAGGCGCAGATGGGAGGACAATATTAAGATGGATTTCGCTGAGATACAAATACAAAGTAGAAACTGGATCCAATTGGCTAAGGATAGAAGTCAGTGTAGAGCTTTTGTGAACGCGGCATTGAACCTCCGAGTTCCATAGGCCATAGAGTTAGTTAGTTAGTAGAGTTGTTTAAAAATGAATTTAAATCAAAGAGGTATGATATAAAACTAATGAGAACTGTATATAGAAATACTAGAAAAATACACATGCAACAAAACCTGCACATTGAAATACAATTAAAATTAAAACCTAATGAGACACCTAAGCATGGTGTAATTTCACTAGTTCAGCAATGTCCGGTTCAATCTTCATGACGAACATTATCAAGCCATTTTCAACTGATAAGCGATTTCTTATCTTTGTTTTAATGTTTACCATAAAAAACACACTTTCGCACAAGTACGATATAGCAAATGGAATTATTACTTTTAAAGCAGCAATCCCCTGACCAGGATATTCTTCTCTTTTCATCAGGCAGAACTTGTCCAAGTCTTCGTTACAAAAAACCAGTTGCAAAGACTTGTCGCATGATCATTCTATTATTTGGTCAAGAAGTTGTGGGCTTAGATCGGATACGTTAATGGCCTCTTCAATGAAGGAGTTTAACATCCATCTTGAACCAGCACCTTCGTCGTTGGGAATATAGATATTACAGTTACTGTATCCACTGTCAGTGCCGGGCGCCGAAAAAAGGGGCCACACATTTCGGAGGAAGTGTGTTACTCATGTTAGGAAAGTGCATGTGCACATGTGTAAAATAGAAGGAAAAAAGTAATAAAATGTGCTCAAAATTAAGGAAAGGTAGGGTTTATTTTGAAAATGTTATTGAGCTTCGTGCCAACCATGGTGGCGCTTCGTAGCTAGTCTGTCGACGTCACTCATATATACCGTGACATCGTACTATACTCTCGCCCCGGGCGCTGATTTTCCATGGCACTGTTCACTATAAACAAAAAAATGGATTCTACTATTATAGAAATAGGTATGATAAAAATCCCACACAAGCTTATTATAAAACAAATTATAAAAGGGTCGCTGGCAAGAGCGTGTGATAAAAGGGGATCGTTATAGGAATTAGATTGAGAACCACTGGCCTAGAGTAATTTTAACCAAATTTCTTATAGTTTCGAAAAGAGTGCTGTCGGGTTACCTATGGTGAATGGGAGGGGGATACATATAAAAGATTGGTAGAAAATGATCGATATTAGATTCATAGTTTTCGGGGTCGCTTAGATAAATAGTGAGACTTTCAATTTCGCTTAACTCCGATTAAGCTCTCACTAGTAGGGATGGGCACGAACGACTTTTCTTTGAAACTCGACTCGACACGAAACAGACATCTTTGAGGTCTACTCTTGGACTCGGCGCGAAAAATATCTTCCAACTCGACTCGGATTAGAGTCAAGTCGAACCAAAACGAGCAAAATCCTGTGTGTAGTCCTACCTGGACAATACATAGACAATAATTATTCTATCATCAATTATACTACTATTACTACAAATAATAATAATAATAATAATAATAATTATTATTATTATTATT
Source organism: Thermobia domestica (assembly GCF_964235325.1). NCBI lineage: Eukaryota > Metazoa > Arthropoda > Insecta > Zygentoma > Lepismatidae > Thermobia > Thermobia domestica. The sequence continues at coordinate 211,914,471 of NC_137463.1, forward strand.
ATTATTATTATTATTATTATTATTATTATTATTATTATTATTATTATTATGACAACACCGTGTACAAACATGAACAATTGATGGTTAGTAAAGGAATACTAAAAGCTAGTTGACTGCCGACGTCGGTAGTCATGAACTCTACAAGGCAAAGACATCGTTCATTACTCTAAGCTGTAAGCGTCGGTGGACTACAGATGGTCAACTATTGACCTCTCGCCAGAAATTGGTGGCCCCGCAGCGACGATCCGTGGTGGCCCAAGTTCCATTTTGAAAACTTTACTACCAGCAGCAGAGACGCGATGAAACGCCAACGAACCACAAAATTACTCTCCCAAAATATGTCAAAATGCCTATATGTGTGATTTGTTTATATTTAGGTGAATCAAAAAACACAAAACAAATACCCGGGGTGGACGCAAACTATCAATATTACGATTACTAGGCACGTGTTCTTCTGACTTCCCCACGGAAACGATCATAAAAAGCTTGGTTGTTGAAGGATAAATCATTGACGTCTTAATTTAGCCAATCAGACAAACCCCTACATCTCGAGTTCTAGAAGGTGATACCGTGAACCGTTTCAGATTTATTGCTTCCTGGTGGAGTACTATCCATGAGCAAAATTTGAGCATAATAGCCGACATGCATCTTCGGTGCCTCTTATCTTTAGTACAATTTTAACCAGAGATGGTGTGGGTCAATGAAAATTTGATCCACGACCCACCATGACCCACTATCACCCACCACCCAAATGCCTTATTGGCCCACTCTGATCCATCAACCATCGTGATCCACTCTGACCCACCACCAACTATGAACCACTCTGAACCATTGTGACCAACTCCGACCCACCAAAACCCATCGACATCAACTCTGACCGATGGCCCACGTCCTCCTCTCCATTGGCTAAAGAGGTTACACTTGTAATAAAACAAGACTGTGAAATTATCACTTATCGGAGTTTGAATTCCTACCGTTAATGGCTCAAGCACCTCTCTGTTACAATACTGGTGGGTCTGACCTTTACGATATATAATGGCAAAGTGTTTCTCATCTTCCAAATTAAAATGAATTTAAATTTATCATATATAATTATTTCTTTGTTGCCTTACAGACACATTTCAGTAGAAAATATGGTGAAATTAGAAAGTTTCAAATCAAGGAAAAGTAGACCAACGTAAAAAAACAGAGAGAGAGAGAGAGAGAGAGAGAAACTAATTTTCTATATAATTAAGCATGCCGTACTAATTGAAAATGCCCATGTAATTAAGTTTAGAATACAAATTTTATGGCCATTTTTCTCTAACTTTATGGCTTGATTGCCTTATGCTCGGAACGCTCCATATATTAAACACCAGCTTCAGCAATTATAAATAGAAAGCAGTGGGTATAAAATTCAAAAACAACTTTAATTTGCATTACTCAATTTGTTTCTCAACTAATATCAATCGTTTTCGATTATTTTTACAAATCAACCCACTACCAATTCCCAATATATAGAAAATGCACCCCCGTCCCCCCGCTCATAAAAGATAATTTAAAAAAATGCCAGGACATGTTCTCTTTATTTTTAATAAAGAGTTATATGCTGAATTTCAGCTCTCAGTTGAACGGCTTGTGAGATACTCAATTTTTCGCTCATGTGGTTCGGATTCCACGTTAATCAGTAGGTCCACGTCTCATATAGCCCCGCTGCTGAAAGGGACGCTAAACTAAACTCAACTCAACTCAATTTTTCGCGAAAATTCGGACTTCTACTCCCCCTAAGGATATGTATTATAATGAAAGTGACACGCGTATGATAACTTCCCAGTTGGGATTGGAGCCTGATTATATACCAAACGTCAATTTATTTGACTTTGTAATTTGACCGTGATGATTACGCAGACATAGTTACTTTCAATTTTTTATGATACATATCCTTATTTCATATGTTACAGATGATTCAAAAATACTTTTTCAAGCAGTTAGCTCCTCTAGAATCTCACAGGCTGCATCCCAAAATCCAACTCCTACTATCCTATGACAATCCAAAAGTGACTGAACTGTTTTTATTAGGAACAAATGACAAAAGAAAAACGGAGATCTTGAAAGTAAAATGTAGAAAAGCTCGGTGCCCCCAATAACTACATATTTCTCCGCCCCTTCATCCCGAACTTAAAAATAAAACTTAATTCGAATATGGTTAATTAGTGAATTTATTACAGTTAAATTCCACTCACTACATGCTACAGCTACAACTATGTAACAAAAAATAACAACTGTGAAACATGTTCTGAATTACTATTAGATTTCTTACGCTATTATTAAACATATTAGAATAGTAAAAGAGGATTGTTCGTGAAATAGTATATTTGCTCTTGATTTATAACTTTTTCATACGGAAAAAAATAAAATATTATTCAAGTTTTAAACTTTGCATTCTGCAAATATATTGCCCTCTAGGCAATGGGACTAATGTGAAATGTGGACTATTGTGGACTAATGGGAAATGCTGCACTGTTAGCGGCGCTGAAAACTTACGATTCGATTCTAATATCGAATGATTTCGATAACTTTATGTCGCTACGTAACCACCCTGGGTGCTAATGGGAGCTTAGTTGGACTTGAATTGAAAGTAGAACCATTCACCTAAGCGACCACGAAACTATGGATTCGATACTAATATCGACCCGTTTCTAGCATTTTTGATATGTATCCCGACAGTACTCTTTTTCCAGACTATAAGAAATATAGTTAAAATTGCTCTAGATATATCAGAATTATGTTGAAATACACACATAAATCCACTTTTATATTCTGTATAAATAGAGAGTGAGCGAGCGAGCGAGCGAGAGAGGGCGACTGAAGGCATCACCACTTCCACATTGCAAAAGCATATATCAGGAACTGAATTGAAAATCTATGTAAAAACTTTCTGCTGTGGCATGCTTCATAAGGACAATTCCAGTCTGCTCACGTGACCTTTGGGGTTCATGAATTTTTTTGTGAGCGTTCCGACTTTGGATTCTCTGTTTATACCTTCTGTTTATGCATCGAATAACTTTTCAAGAACATAAATGACATTCTGTATTATGAATGTTGAGAATTACCCTCTATATGACAAATAGCTGCAAATAAATACACTACATGATTTATTTATTGCTATTGAACGAGTTTCTTAAGTTGTATTTACATCCTCATATATAATACCGACCTACTGTGAAAATTATCTCAGATGTTATATTTTAAACATAATAATTACTATGTTCTGCAATGATTATGTTATATATACACAACTTATGTATTCTAATGTAATTATTTTATATAATTTTTCATGCATTGCGGAAAATATAATTTTAAAAAAAGGATTAACCTAAACGGGATTCGAACTCAAAACCTTATGATTTGAAATCCGACAGCTTACCAATGAGCTAGCACAAGGACTTCTAGAATTATGCTTCTAGCGATGTATAACGGATCTCAAGATAATTATGACATTCATATCCATGACAAACGCTGTTTCTGTTCTACTTTGACTTTTGTTTTAGTACTCAGGCGATAATTATGTTCTATTTCTTAACTTTGAGCATTCTTTTACATATGGAAAGATTCTTTAACGTATTTAAATGTTCCATTACGTATGGAGAGCTAAATGACAAACAAGCATGTGCTGACATTAAAATAAAAAAAGTTTCGAAATATTGTATCATTAAGTATTTCAATCAATGTTGCTTTTTTAAACACTTGGTAACAAGTCTTATTATATTTAAAAGAAGAAAAACACATCTGCAAACGTTTTCCCGATTGCAAAGGCTGGCTTGGAGGTTCGAACCTGGCTTACTTTTTCCCGAAGATACCCGAAGCTGGACTTAGAAAATTATTGCCTCAAAACACCAGTAAAGAATGCGCTCAACCTTTTTGAGACAAGGTGTACATTTTTTTGTAATTTACTGGTTATAAAAATCTTTTGAAAAGGTACGTATCCATAGAAGTGAATGTAATGTTAGTTCATTTTTTCAGGTTTTGGAGTTGATCCACTGTATATCCAAGTGGTTACTTTACTATAGTATAGTATCTAAAGTAATATTCTTTCCATTTCATAATATGTAATACACAACAAATGATACATTATACATTTTCCATAACTCATGATACATTTGAATCTCAAACTAGTTCAGGAAGCAAATAGTCCAAAAATTATTATATAGTCCTCTTGAGTTCATGAGAGAAATACAATAACTGTAACTATGCTTAATTAGTATAGACAGTCAATTAGTTAGTCTGAGAGTTTGTGAGGTTCAGTTTATTGCAATAGTTTTATACATACTAGATATCTGGATAGATACTGCACTATAATTATTACATTTGAAGAACTATCATTTATCACGACACATATTTATTAACATTAATTACCTGAAATGTGAGGAAAATTGAAGTTACTTGTGAAAAAGGTAAGTATTAAGTTTACGGATTCTTTACCTCTTTAAAGTAATGAATGTTGGTATTAGTTTCAAGGGAGATAGCTTTTTCTGAGTAAATAGTTTATGCGAATTTATTTCGAAAATTATGCAAAGATTTTTCGAGGTACTCGAGAGGAGTCGTCGTTTTACGAGCAGTCTCGACACGACTCGTATACCAGTTGAAAAATTTTAGTCGAGACAGACGTTTATCTCGACTTATATCGAATTCCAGAATGCGTGTCTCTACTCGGTTGCGAGAACTTTGCACCTGGGAAATTTGCGCCCTATTCCAAAAAGAGGGGAAAATGCGCCCGTTATATATTTGCACCGGGATGTTTGAGCCCTACAATTCAACTTGTTTTGGTATCGAGTAAAGTAGCTTTCCCTCACACTTGAATCAGGTTTGGGACTATGAGAAAAGTGAATCAAACCTCTTGTTCCTTTTCCTGACGTGTTTAGATTCTCAAGCAGGAAACTCTTTTCCTTGTCATTTCTTATTATTATTATTGTGCCCTAATAATATTACACAGGGAACTCTCAACATTGCAAATGTGCATTGATAATATTATGTAGGAAACTCTGTCATCGTTTGTTATTTTTTAGAGAGAAATTATTTTCTTTGTCATCCTTGTTGCTGCGTGTTTACTTTGCTTCCTCGTTTACACTCCAATTTATCGATGTAGGCCAGACTTATCAGACCTTGAACAATATCTTCGAGCGAACTTGTTTTCTATCTGTGCAATGTTTTTTTTTTTCAATTCTGTTGTCAAGTCGTACATATGCCTTTTTCCTTCTTCTGCCTTCCAAACTAAGAAAAAACCTAGTACTCAGCTTCCTGTTTCAATGTTTTTGAAAGTACAAAGAAATTCGGATGCAAGTTAACCCTGCTCTTGAGCTTGTTGTTCCACCCTTCAACGGCATTATTTGTTCGATGCTGTTCACCTTCGCAGTTCCAGACATCGATCGCCACATTCACATTTTGCATCTACTCGTTCATAAAGTAATTCATAACTATAACTTTATCTTCTGTTACCATGGTATTGCGAGCCAATCATCTTCAACGTCTTCCCATGGAATAATAGTCAAAGCGTTGTACGTATATGCAGATATGTAGCCTTATATCTTCACTTTCTTTGTATACAGATGCCCAACCTAGTTCTTGACTTTGCGCCACAGCATTGGGTGAGATGAAAGTTACAACACTTAATCCTATAATCCGGAAAGTTGGAAACAAGAGCAGAAATACACACCTCTTCAAAGTCAACCATGATCTTTTGTGGAGCTCAATCCGGTAAACACTCCTTTAATTTCTTGAAAACCAAGTCGTAAGTTTCTTTTTTGTTAGGCGGAAAGGCAAAAGCTGCCGGGATGATATCTGTTTCATTCTTCATTCTTGTAACATCTGCGTGAATCGTATACAGTTGGGCAAATTGCTTGCTGCACGATTTGAAAGTTCAATCCAAAAAGAAGTTTTACCGATGCTGCCTTTCCTGACCTATCCTACTCGAGAAAACAAGAATTTTCTTTTCGCGTCTTTCATCCAGCAAAAAAAAAAAAGCTTGAGTTATCCTTCATCCTCAGGTTGTCCTAGGGTAACACAATGTTTCGTCTTGAATCAGGGTCTCGAAGATCTCCTCGCCCTTGTCGCCCCACATACTGTAGCTCATGTCTCTCTTGAAAATGTATCCGTGACGAAGACCAATCCGTGATTAAACAGAGCACCCATTTCTTCGTGACAGATCTTCGATAGGGGTTCGTCACTTTCTTTGGCTCTATTCTTTGCTGCCATCCGTTGAACTCAAACTTCTGCTTTACAACTTTGCTTCCGCCGTTTTCCGATAGGTGGCTACAACGGCAAGTAGCGATTGAAATAAACAGATCGCAGACGCCAGGCAGTTAGCTTGATCCTCTGTCAACATAACCCCATTCAAGCATTAGTCGATTTGTGTGTGCATCGTAAAGTTGTTCTCGATTGAAAACGTCAGTTTACGAGCCAAATTCTCGCCATTTGCGGGAGGTTCTACTTTTTTTTTTGTTTTAATATGAAGAAAACTGCGGCTGAGTCCCATCGAATGCTCTCAAGCACTTGTGGTGAGGACGCTATTAGTGAGAGAACAACTTTAACGTCGAAGACCGGCATAGTGGTGGAAGACAGAAAGTTTTCGAAGATGCAGAATTGGAGACATTGCTGAGTGAAGACTCGCGTCAAACTCAAGAAGAATTGACACGATCATTGGGAGTGACACAGCAAATCATTTCAAAACTGCTCAAAGCTATGGGTATGATTCAGAAAGAAGAAAATTGGGTCCCGGATGAGTTGAAATCAAGAGACGTTGAACGGCGTTTGTGTGTTTGTGAACAGTTGCTTCAGAGGCAAAAACGGAAGGGATTTCTGCATTGCATTGTGACCGGGGACGAAAAATGGGTTTATTACGATAACCCTAAACGCAAAAAATCATGGGGATATCCCGGCCATGCTTCCACGTTGACGGCCAAACCGAATATTCATGGCTCCAAGATCATGCTCTGCATTTGGTGGGACCAGCTCGGCGTCGTGTACTATGAGCTGTTAAAACCAAGTGAAACAATGACACGTGATCATTATCGAACGCAATTAATGCGTTTGAGCCGAGCATTAAAGGACAAACGGCCGCACCATGAAGTGTAGCAATTCATCTGAATACCTTAATTCCTGTAGGAACGGCAATGATTATTTCTGTCCACTTCTAGATCCGCAGTTGGGAGTGCTGAGTTTTTCCTGAGACCGCTTTCACCATCTCCCGAAACACTCACGGATGTATGTTGGTATACGTATGTATGAGTGTATGAATGTGAATTGAACTCAAATAAGCTGTCCAAAAAAATGTCTCGTTCCACCGACCCCCTGTCTAAGTGTTCTGACAACTAGCCTGGTCAGTTTCCTAAAACTAAATACGTTGAATACATATATATATATATATATATATATATATATATTTAATGGGAATCCAGATTATGTTAACTGCTTACGTACACTGGGTTTCTAAGTCCTAGCCTACACACAAAAACTCAAGTTTCATACAGGATACATATTGACGCATTCAAATTGATGTATAAGGACATAAAAATTATTGTATTTCTTTGTTATTAAATTACATTCAAGCCTCAGCTACACAGCAGCATTGGTATTAAAACAATAATAATGATGGACGACGGTGACTCAGTGGTAGAGCGTTCACCTATGTGGCATGGGGGTATTTCGTTCGATCTCAACTCGCGCCAATTGAGCTTTGTGGTGCGCAAACACCGTGTGCGTGCGTTTTTTTCTTGGGGTTTTCCCGTTTTCTTGCACTTTCTTCATTCTATCATTTCATTCGTTTCTCATCATCACCGTTTCCTTTAGCGTACCCGGCATAATCGTAAAACTAGAAGATTTTATTTCATTTCAATAATAATGATAAATATTGAAAATGTAATAATAATATTTAGTGTAATTTGCATATCCCTCGTTATTCTTGATTGTAATTTAACAAAGAATTCATGAAGTCCAGTAGCTATCTTGATTTCTTAGGGGGGCACAAATTACCGAAGAGGTGGTAATGACAGATATCAAGGAACACCACGATGTTCTTTATTTATTTATTTATTTATTACCTATGGCATCTGTAACAGAATTGTAGATCCATTTTCTTATACTTTCTTGGCTGTTTACTTTCTGAAAATAAAGAATTAAAAGTTTAAAGAGGTTGAAAATGGCTCTCTTGACCATACTGTGCCTATCAGTCTGCTCTTTTGTTTATTTATATTTGAAGTTAACGTTATATACCTCGATACCAATTCTCTATAAGAACCATACCTTTGATACTTATCATTGTTGAATACTATGTATTGGAGTTCGGAATTCTTAAAAGAAAAGGCCAATATCAGATATTTGGTGTGACTATCAAAAAAGCATGTCATCTTATGCTGAAATGAGTAAAATGCACTAATATGAGTTTAACTTGGTAAATAAATTTGCATGGATGTCATATTTAGTTTTGCTTCATTTTTAAAATTCCCCACAAAACCCGCTCTAACTCCTCCCTAGCTACGGGACTGGATTTATGGTAGCATGTTAACTAGGGATGGGCACGAGCGAGTTTTCTTTGAAACTCAACTCGGCTCGAAACAGATATCTTTCAGCTCGTCTCGAGAACTCGGTTCGAGTTTCGAGTCGAATTGAGCCAAAACGAGCTAAATCCTATGTGTAATTTGAAGTACTATCTTCAAGTATCATACATAGACAATATAATTATCAATGATACTACAATTTCTTCTTCTTATTATTATTATTATAACAACAACACCGTATATAACATGCAAGATAGGCGATTTATATCTGAATACTAAGAACTAGTTGACTGCCTATCTCGTTCGTCTAGAAGTCTTCAGGAAACAAGGACGTCGTTCACGAGGTTCTGGATTTGAGCTCCAGAAAAAACAAGTATTCGGGCTCGAGCCAAAAATTGTTAAAATTTATAAGGCGCCTGTCAAACATGTTCAAAACTGCTTGGCCCGGGTTTAGGGTTGTTAACGGCTCGAGCTGCTCGACTCAGACCTCTGACTTTCGAGATGAACCGAGAAATCAGCCGAGCCAACACCTCACCCAACCGAGCCGGCACGAGCCGATGGCTCACCCGAGCGGAACCGAACCGAGCTGAGGGCTCACCCCAACGGAGCCCGTTCAAGCCGATGGCTCTCTTGAGCCGAGTCGGTGGCTTATCCCAAACGAGCCGGTTCAAGCCATCGGCTCGCTTGAGCCAAGTCGATAGCTCATCCCAACCGAGATGGGTCTAGCTGTTCGCTAAGTTGAACCGAGTCGAGCCGGTTGACATCACTACCAAGTTGGGCTTCTGCTTGGCCTCAAAATTCGACCATGCAAGTCTCAGCTGTCTCGTCAGAGGCTGTCTCGTTATAAAAATCTATTGCTGTGTAGTTATGAGACGAGACGAGATGCGAGTAGTGTCCTCTCTCGTGAGCAACACTAAAAGCATTCCACATCACAGCTTACATTTGTCATGGTTTTCGCTTTCCAGTCTAATCAAGCTATGATTTCAAATCGAGTTAAAACGTTCTGAACGAGCGAGCCATTTATCAAACTCGATTTTGACACAAAACTCGACCTCAAAAATAGTGACTCGGCTCGGAACTCGACTTGAGAAAATTACCTTTGACTCGACTCGAAACTCGAGTCACGTTTTGGCTCGACTCATGCTCATTGCTAATGTTAACGATATTTAATTTCCTTTTTGGGAGGGGGAGGTAGTAAATCATACAATTTGCGTTGAAACGCTTGATTACCTAGAACGTAACTCTTTCAATCTTTATGCCAAACAGTATACATACTATTGTATGTTCAGCTGGGTCAATAAGGAACATACCTGTAATTCTTCGTTCTTGACTTGAAGAAATTCCTAGTTGCATTTGAGTAGCTTTCCTTTTCTCTCCGTTTTCACAACAACACGGTACTCTTATAATTATTGTGTACGGACTTTTATGGTAGAAACCTAATTTTCTGTAATGAATATTTTAATTATTACAAATTGTAACAATACTAATAGTCACCTAATACTTTCAGGAAATAAAATTCATCGAAGGTTTGTGCGATCGGTGGAAACTCAAGAACACAATAGTAAGTATTATATTATATATATATATATATATATATATCTATATATATATATATATATATATATATATATATATATATATATATATATATATATTATAATCCTATAATTCTTTTATCGAGTTTCCGAGATTTTGTTCTCGACTATTTGTCCTGCAAAACACAAAACAATGCTGCAAGGTTACCATGTCAGTGTTCTGAATGGAATTAGGCTATCTCTGAAAATTTCAATCGACAATCAAAAGATTTTATCACATATGTGTTTAACACTGCATTTTACAATTCAACTCTCCCCTGATTACTAGTTCACTGTTTTTTTTTAATTCTATTTATTTTGGTTAAGATGACTTTGTTTCTGAGTTATCGTTAGTTATCCTTAGAACTCATATATGTAAAAGGCAAGATTTCGTGGAAATCTGATCAATCCATTCTTTTATTTGCAATACTTGTTTCAAGTTGTTAGCAAGAATTTTAACTAAATTCTTAAAAAATGCGAATTTCACACAATTATTTTCAGTTCTTTACGCCACCCTATGGCACCTGATTCCGAATCAGTTTTAGCAAAAATTTGCGGATTCCAATACAATACAAACTATGAGTTAAGAACTTTTGGTGATCAATCAGTGAAAAAAATACAAAGCATAGATAATTCCAAAACGCAAAATTTACAACACTGGCAACATATCGCAAAAATTAGTATGTGATATCTAATCTGTGGTGATATTAAATCTCACAAACTAAAACCCACATTTATGACTATCTCGGGAGAGTAATACTCTCGGAAGTAGGCACTAAATACATGGTTCAAATTGGTTGGCGTTATCCGTTTCTTGCCACGTAGCCTACATATAGCAGAAATCAAACACTTGGTTCTGTTGTTCGTCGTGACCGAGCGTGCTAGCGCAACGGGCAAACAACGAAAATCGCTTTTGGCGTGGGTTCAAACCCGGTCCAAGGAAAGTTTTTCATTTTTTTTTCATTTTTTTCATAATTTTTTCCATTAAAATAAGATGAAAATAATACTAAAAAAGTGATTTACTTACTTTTGTGCAGATAAGTAGTAGTAGTAGTAATAGTATAGTAGGAATAATAATAATAATAATAATAATAATAATAATAATAATAGGAGGAGGAGGAAGAGGAGGAGGAACGGGTTAGAAGACCCGCAGAGCTCGTTTTGTTCCACCTTGACTTCATGACATAAATTGTGACCAACTTGAAAGAGTTGGCTAAAGTAGTGCGCGAAGAAAACGTACTTGGGAGTATTACTCTCACGAGCGGATCGTCCACATTTAGCTTTGCGTTGATGCAAACCTATACGGAATGAGGTTTACGGTCAACATTTATGTAACTCTAGCGTGGGAAATACATCATACCTGATAAGAAATTATTAGCGCCCCTAAGGGAGTATGAATATGGAAGAACGTGGAAAATGAAAAAAGATGAACATTAGCGTCAAGCCTATAGCTTTTCGGGTCGCTGAGATGAATAGTGACACTCTTGAAATCGTTAAAGTCCAAATTCACGCCTATCGGAACAGGGAGAGAAGGGATGAAAAATAAAATGTCTATAATGGCCGAGACTACTGTTAATTTCATAGTTTTCCGGATCCCTAACCTGTTAGGTGACCTTCCCGATGACATTTATGCCCAAGTTTAGACAAGAACAGGCATTTCAACTGGTTAGGGAATTTACAAGACCAACGCCGAAGACGTTGCTCACAGTAATTTATTCTACCCAGTTCCTTATTTTTGACTGCTGCACCAGATAGAAATATGTAAAGAGTAAGTTTTCAAACTTGAGATTGCAAAATATCTTGAGAAATAAGCATCGGACGATAAAAATGAAGTTAATGTTTTGGACGGAGAAATTCACCTGTGATAAAATTGGCCCTCCGTAGTCCCCTGGGGGCAAGGCGGAGAACACTTTTAAAAAATTAAATGGAGAACCACATTTTTTATTGCAGATTCAGATTATACGAGGAAAATAAGTAAATGTTATTCGAAACATTTGTGTCGAGTCGTGATAGATGACGCTGTAATCAGCTAGAAGTTTCACTAACGTTTTTTTTTTTTTTTTCAATCGGAAGCTGCCTCGTTTAATTGCAGAATAAATCTGCGATAAATAGTACAAATTATTTGTATTAAACGCTTTCTCGATTCGTCATGGGTAGCGTGGAAGATTGTCTGCATTCAGATTATTTAAATGTGATAGTGCAATTAGATGCAGCATGTGGTGTTAAATTGTAGCTGGCTATCAAGCATTTTATCGGTTGCATCTCTCCATGGTCCATGCCTACGTTGCCTTAGAGGTTATTCAATATGTTTATATATATATATATATATATATATATATATATATATATATATATATATAAAGATACGACTAGCTCTGCCTCCAGACCCCCAGTTTGCTCGGTCTACGACCTCGCATTTCTTATCTATCGGCCTCTGCATAAACCGTGAATTTCGTGAACTTTCTCTTCATATTTCCTGAATCTGGTCATCCGGGAGCTTCGCCCCTCACACTCTGTCTTCGCTCGGCCTACGGTCTCGCATCTCTTGTACCCACAATTCTATAGTTTCTTTTCCTATTTCAACTATCTAAAAGATAAGATTTTGTATCCCAAGAAAACGCCCATTTAAGTAACATGGGAATTTCTTCATCCCCCTTTAGACTCCTAAAAAATGAAAAATATTCACTTTTGGCAATTTTCCTGTCGGATAGTCCTGGAATGCTATAATCATGCCAAATTTCATCATTCTAACCATGCCGAAAGTGCCTAAACATTATGGGGTGTAGAAGACGTCACATATAAATAACATGGGAAAGATTTTTCAGTTCCCCATAAAACCACTCTATGGTTGGAAATTTTTATTTCTGATGATTCACTTAGGTAACGCTAAGGAAAACATACAAGCATACCGAATTTTAAGTTTTTATTCCAATCCTCAGTACCTAAAACATGAGATTATAGGTTAAAAAAAAAAAAAAAAGCCCATTTAAATAACATGGGGAAATTCTTCATCCAATCTTTATACCCCCTCAAAATTAAAAATATTCCCTTTTGTCGGTTAGTCCCGGAAAGCTACAATCATGCCAAATTTAATCATTGTAGCCCTACAGGAATTGCTCAATAATTGACGTCAGCTCATGTAGTTTTACAGGTATAGTTAGGATATTCACTTTTTAAAGAAAGATCTTAATTTAATTGTTAAAGAAGAAATTTGTTTATCAGTTACTTTTTTCCTTTATTTTTTTATTACTTTTGAAGTGAATTTTATTTTACATTTTGGATAGGACTAACACCACATCTAATTGGTTGTTTTTTTCTTTTTATTTTTTATTTTATTTTATTTTTTTTTTTTTACATTCGTGTAATGCTTCATTTGTTTTGAATTGCGTCCATTTATTGTTTTTATACTAGGAGCGATAAACATACTATCTTTAATAAAAACAAGTTCATTTTAGGTGCAATTAATAAGTGAGAATCAATTTGTTTGGATAAAGTCTTCAAGCAAATTATTTTTTTAACTGCAAATATTTTTTCAAAGCAAACGAGACTAACAATCTAATGGGAGTGATAAAATTAATCTCAATTAATTTTCGCTTCAGAGCTAAAGTTTGTGAAAATACATTGCAAATTTCAACAAACAATCTTCACTATTAGAAATAAAGTTAACTGTAATATGAATGTTTCTCTTTACAGACAAAGATTACAACAGTATTAGCCATTCCCTAAAGGGCCAGGGAGTTAACTACGTTAAGGCCCGAATAATGATACCGAAAAAAGGTAAAATATCACTACTTAATTTTAACAGATAAAATTGAGAAGGACTAAATGTTTGTCCTTAAATGTAGTTTCTAATATTAAATGTATTTCTAATATAATTAGTAGCTAATAATTGTACCGTATTTGAGTTCCAAGTTCAATGAATTGACAGCAGGCTGATGAAATGTGAAGCATCTAGATTGACGCTAGATATGGTCATCTTTAGGAATGTGGACACTGTATGTTTATTCATGAAAAAATACATAAAACAAAGGAGTCAACATAAAATAGAAATTCATTCATGTCTGAATGTGTAAATGAATTATAAGTTGCACTGAGAGAGATGGAAATTAAAATATGATTTTAACATGGACCTGATACTGAGAATTGACTGTCCATGATTTGAAATAAATAATGTTTATCGCTTTCACAGAATTTCAATCCGATATATATCCCTTCGTATCCAGTGCTGGATTTAGGTTTGATCGGGCCTAAGCTATTGAAAAGGGCCCTTTATATTTCAAACTTTCTGTTTCAGCGACAAAATGTCGCCGTTTTTTAGGTTTGAATGCGTGCTATATGCTAATTTATAGACCTAATGGATATCTAAGTGGAAACAAGGGCCCATTACAAGCAGGGCTGGGAAACGGGGCCTCCATTCTAAGCGGAGCTGGATAACAGAGACCTCATTACATGTGAGGCTATAAAATTATTATTGTCCTATTACTTGCTTTATAAAAGCCTAGTACATAACGATACGAAACACCATTGATACATGTGTGTTTCATCTTATTTGCTTTTCCATGTTATGTGGAAATTACATTACAATCAGTTTTTTCCTTTAATTTTTTTGACCCCCAAGCGAGTGGGGCCCTAAACTATAGGTTGTTTAGCTTATACGTAAATCTGGCACTGCACGTTTCTAAAATTTTTATTATTATTAATAATAATAATAATATAGTTATTTTTCTTATAAATGTTCTACTTTATTATTTACTCTTAGATTTTTCATGACCTCTGTTCCGTTTTTTTATTATTAGTTTTCTTAAACCTCGTTGTTGACATTCCCGTAAAACATAATCAATCGATCATATATAACATATATGTTTCTTACGTATATGTTTATGAAGTTTTTAAGTACTTGATATATTCATATTGAGCCTAGTGCATAGATCTTGTATAGCAAAGTTTCTTCGAAACCTTTCTGCAGTTAACATAGTTCTTATTGCAATCACACACAAATAGAATCGTTATGTGTTAAGGTGGAGAGTTGCTCCTCATTGATGTATGCCGAAATTCAATCATCAATACTTGTGAATATAATATAAAATGTCTCTCAAACTATAATCAATTACTGTTTGCATAATCAGTCTACTCCTAACGTACTTGCACAAACTATAGCTACTACTTCATCTATCTCAATCATGTATAACCACCAGTAAGCTCCACAATATTTATCTTTGTTATTCAACCTAATTACATTTGAACAAATTCTGCTCGTGTTCAATTGTCAGGTATCTTGAATCAGATTTAAGTTCTATAATCTCTAATAAGACATTTAATTCGCCAGTACTAGATTGATAACATATGCTCATAGCAATATGTATCAAAATGCTTAGTGGACAGAGTTGGGAAAACAGGGCAGAATTAATCTAGCATCATGAAGTAAGACAAAATTTCGGTGTTCCAAACTCTGTCTACTAACCATCTTGCTAATACTGTTGAGGAGTTAAGTTGTCGATTTAGTTTTAGCAAATAAATACTGACTATATGTTACCATACAGATGGTTAAGTAGCTACAAATAGTTAAAAGACAGCAAATAACGAAATATCTTGGAAATCAGAAACAATGTCGTCGAGAGCCAATGCGCTGTCAACGTATCAAACAGTCGAATGTAGATATCTATTTGGTTGTAGCTCTCTAATTGTTAGAAAGTTTTGAGTTAATTATGTTTTGAATACGAAAAAAATATATATTATAAGTGGTATGATTATCACAAGTTTGCTATATTACAGATTGGAAGAAATCTAATGCATACATCTTTAATGATATCACACCTCAAAATAATTCTAATTATTTACAGAGTCTGCACAAAGGAAGAGGGTGAAGAGAAGCATGGAAGGTAAAGTGTTATTATCAATCAATAAATAAATATTAACTTACAGTAATATCTCTTGGTTAAATTGCTTTCTATTCAAATCAAAGTTACGCTATAATTCTTGAAAATAGTAATAATCAAAATTAAGACAACTTGCCTTCAAAACTTTCTTAAATGTATAATACCAGACACAAATATTTAGATCGTATGAAGATTATTTTTTTTAAATTTGTTTTTTATTCTTTGTTTTACTTTTTTAAAGAAACTTCAAATTCTGAAATATTAGAACATTTGATCCTTTTTATGTTAAGAAATCTTGTAGTATGAAGTGTTTCAATTTTGAAACCAAACTTCACGGATTTTTGAGAGCATCGGATAAAGCTGGAGCTATGTTCGGAACATTGTTTTCACATTCGTTACTTCACAATGATTATGGGCGATGAGCGATGTCTAATGAACAATTTGAGTTGTACATGTTCCTACATCTCACATGGTTCTCTCATGATGGCTTAACGGAAGTTAACTTTTTTTTCTTATAACCCTTGTTGTTTTACTGATTATCAATTAATTAAATGTCCTATAAGTAGTACCTAGAAGTATGTCGAAATTATTATTTGCTCAGTGACATGAATTGCATAAGATTCTTAATGATTATATATAACCTCTGTAAAATATATGTAAGTATTAGTCTTTATATTACTAGCTGAATATTTGATTTTTGGTTGTAATTGATATAAGTAGTTAATGTTACATACTTAGGAATATCTTCACCAGGGCCGGCTCTACTATATGTGCAACACGTGCATTTCCACAGGGCGGCCAATTTCGAGGGGCGCCAAATCTGTTATAAGTATATTATTTAAAATAAATATTTCTTGTTGGAAACATACTTCATAATTATGGTAGTTAAATTGATTAAGCTGTCCTTAAATACTGCATTCATAAATGTTTAGGGCGCTTTAGTTTAAAGTCACATGAACAGTGCTAAAGCAAATAGTCAAACCAATCCCAGCATGAATTGTTTGATTATTGTCAAATACAAGAACTCAATTCTCGAACAGTAGCAAACACTTGCTCCATTTGGTTAGTTATCACAATTTTGATATGAAAACTAGTCTATCTTTGTCACATACAAGTTCCTTATCATAAACAAGTTTTATTTTTTAATATTTTCTAACAGATGTAGAAGGAATGTCAAGAAATAAAGATAAAAGAGTTAGTTGCACTGGAATTGCAAACTGATATGTTAAGAGTTAAGTTCAATATTGAATTCCATAGAAAGGTTTACCATCTTTCCTCTGCAGGTGTGTTTGCTTTATCTTTCACCAACATAATGGATTATTATTTACAAGGAAGAAAAAAAACATGCAACGAAATTGTATTTGTAGTATTTAGCTTTTCTGAGGGCGTGCTCTTCTCCCCTTCGTTATTCATTATAGGGTAGTGCACTTAAAAACGTGGCTTTTACGATTTGTTCTTTCTCCAGAAAGGATGGCTGGCAATTGATGTCATTGTACATGATGCCGGGGTGGCAAATTGTCTAGGGTCGGCTCTGATCTTCATATCCAGTTTTCTTTTTGAAACTTGTTCTTTAGTCTTTCTGAAGCTGATACTTCTTCCATCTTCTTTCTTGGTTACAAGTTTTCCTTGCTTTTAAGTTATATATAATTACATATAGTAGTATTTTTCATTATTAGAAAAAGGATAAATGATTATAAAATTAATAAAGATGAAATTAAATGAAAAATCATTTGGAAATACTAAAACTATGCACGCTAATTCCTACGTAAGTTTTAAACCTCAAACCTCATATTGAAAAAGAAATATATATATATTTGAAATTTATAATGTGTAACGAGAATATCTATATATCTATAATATTATTATTATTAAATAATATTAGCAGCAAGACTTTTATAAGATATTAGAAGCTTACACTTCTTTTATTCTGAAAGATGAATATAAGTATCCACTACATCACAAAATATTTGTCGAATAAATGTATCTTCGTGTGATTAACTATCTATCTTCATAACAATCATACCTTCTTGACAACCTACTATATATCCATGACAACCTAATGAACAAACCTTTTCTTTTTCAATATATATTCCTGCTCACTTATTGCGCCTCTGATCATATTCATAAAACAAGTACAGATTGATAATATTATTACATCATTATGATATTGCGCCTCTGATCATTGATAACATCATTATGATCGTATCGTTATATAATATGTCGCTCGAACGGGAATTCCGTAACATTAATAATGTGAAGGAAAGAACCCTGGATTAAGTATTTCCAAATATTGACCTTTTAAATAGCTCTCGTATGAAATTAAAATTACATTAATATAAATATATTTCTTCTCTTTTCCTTATATATATATATTCATATTACAATATTATATTCTTTTATATATAGTATTAATTATATCATCATATATCCATATATTAATAACGTCGATTCAAAATAAAAAATATATCGTCGATGGGACTATTCAAAAAAAAATGAAAACTAACTAATGGTTTCTGCAAGGGTACTAGTTACATATTCCTTCCCGTATTAAATAATGTGACATTTTTATCTATATTTAACATATTCATCCATGTTCTTTCCATTGATATACAAATATAAATACAAAAGAAGCTAGTTTAAAATATAGTTTTTGGAAAGATTTTGAAAAAAAAAAAAAAAAAAAAAAAAAGTAGAATCATGTTTCCATATAATTCATATAAATGTAACAATAATTTTCGTGTGGAGTTTAGTTTAAGCATACAGTATAAGAATATGTGAAGAAATTTCGAGTAACAGAGGTGCAATAAATATTGTAATAGTATGTTTTGTATACGTTCTTTAAAATTGGTTTGATTATGATTTACGTGAAGCATTCTTGTGTGCATAATCTAGAATAAATATTGACCAGTATAATCTAGAATAAAAGTTTTCACAATTTTTGTTTTCCGCGTGAGTAATAATTTGCCGCTCTGTTGCAATAATTTGTTCAAGAGTATTTATTCAGTGGATCTCGTTCAAGCTGCACTGGTTTGTAAGAACAATGCAAAGAAATTACTGATATTAACTTACCAGTGAAATGAGCATGCCACTTAAATACAGGTTATTGAAATTACAAATTAAGAATTTCAAAATGCGTAATTCGTTTGTTAAGGGTACATATTAGTTTCCATTTATCATACAATTTTTAATGAAATATAATTTCTGAAGTTAAATACGGTAACAGTAAGTGAGACTTTAAATGCAGTCATTATTATTTCAAATGATATGTTTATTTAAATGTATCATCGTACAAGAGAGAATCTCGCTTTCCTTTTATTTTTCTTCTTTCTTTTAATGACATGATTGTTTATGTAATTATTTACGTGATTTCAATAAATATCCGCAAAAATGGTAAACTCAATCACTAATTTGTCAAAATTCTATACCAACAAACGATTTAATTTATTCTAATTGATTTTCTTGCTGTAGCTTATTTTTGGAAGAGCATGAAAGTTTGAACTGAAAATACTGCAGTCCATTATTTAAATAAATTTTTATTTCTATTTTGTTGAAGGGAAAGAAAGAAGAAACTATTTGCGTTCGAGGAGGAGGAAACCCTATGCAATGCTTCTTTCAGAAAACAAAATTAAACACGAGATTATACAGGATGGTAAGAAACTATTTGAACACACTTCGGGAGCTGATTCCCGACAACGAAACCAGCGGAAAAAAAATCCTCTGGAGCTTTGGTCAGTGAGGGATAGTTTCGGCGATATAAGGTGCCAAAAGCGTGGAAAAATCAACTTCAGAGGGCTGTAATTCAAAAACAACGCAACGTAGAGAATGCGGTATAGAACATGACACGGGCTCGATTGAAAAATGTATGTTTCAAACCTCCGCAAGATGTGTGCTAGGTATTCCCCAAAGGAACTTAATGATTCCCTATAACCTGGCAAGTAATCCCTATGTTTCTTTGGGGGATCCCTAGCAGACAACTTGCTAAGGTTTGAACATACATTTTTCAATCGAGTAGGTATGACTTCGAGTCTCATGTTCTAAACCATACTCTCTACGTTGCGTTGTTTTTTAACTACAGCCCTCTGAACTACATTTTCCCACGCTTTTGGCATCTGATATCGCTGAAACTATCCCTCACTGACTATAGTTCTACAGGACTTTTTTGCTAGTTTCGGTATCGGGAATCACTTCCCCCGAAGTTTGTTCACAGTTTCTAACCATCCTGTATATAATCTCAAATGTTAATTTTCTTTTCTAAACAGATATATATATATATATATATATATATATATATATATATATATATATATATATATATATATATATATACTTAACAATTTATCAAAACATAGCAGAAACATGATCACAATATAATCTATTAGCGTTTTCACTATGATAATTATCAGATGGAGACAAGCAAGAAAATTAAAGAATAGAGAAGTAGTAGTTGTAAAACATTCGATTAGGCACCATATTTAATGAGAGAAAGGTGATAGTTTTTTGTCAGTTAACTTTGCTCCACTCTTAATTTGCTACACTAATAGGACGGGATGGTTCCTAAGAACAGAGAGAGAGAGAAGAAATAGTAAACCAATGATGAAATTATAACTCACATACGAAAATGATAATTAATAAAACTAAAAGCGTGGTTCATAAAACTATAAAGATAGCTTAAAATAGGTTCCATATGCCAAGTTGGCAATGAAAACGTATAACATCATCTTCAGCTCAATATTGGGCTATAGAGCACTCACTATTTAAGCAAAAAAATGCAACAAGAAATGATTGATGCAGCATAACGCATCATTTTGTTAAGATTTACGGGCACTTATAGAACATCTACACCAGCACTCACTACTGTAGTAGGCATCACCTACAGGCCAGTTTGGACATGAAAGGAAAAGCAGTTACGCACTGGATGATGAAAGACGAACAAATGCGAGCAACCGTAATAATAGGATGGCAACAACAATGGGAAACAGAAGAATATATGAATTCATACTTAACATTACAAAAAGAAATATTTTCAACCAAATGGTAGACTCACACACTTCTTTCCCGGACATGGTTTATATGAAGTAACTCTACACAGATTGGGTATCTGTTATCTTGAAACCATTTACACCCCAAAACACAAAGTTTTCTTTTGTCAAAATATCTTCAACCAATGATTTGAATCAATTAGAACAGAATTACAAAATATCAACCCGGGACCACCAGCATACCATGCCAATGCGTTAACCACTACGCCACCCAGTCCGCCTCGCAAAACAGCCACTCACTCTCGAGATCGGTGCTCTCCACTCAGACCACGGTATGTCGGAGGTCCCGGATCAGTCAGTCACTTTTTCACTCTGTGCGTTATTGAATTCACATCTATATAGGATATGTTGTGTTAATACAATCGGTTGTTTCCTCTTTCATTAATGTCTACATGAAGTCACAACAGTCATAAGTGCTCAATATATGGACACAGGGATGTCCAATCACAGCAGCGGGCTGTGGTATAATCCACGTGGTCTGAGTGGAGAGCACCGACCCCGAAAGTGAGAGAGTGAGTGAGTGGCTTTTTTGGAAAGCGGACTGCGTGGCGTGGTAGTTAACGCATCGGCACAGTATGCCGGAGGTCGCGGGTCCGAGTCTCGGTCCAGTCAAGCCACTTTTTCACTCTTTGTGCGTTCCCCACAATTAATTCTTCCTTTATGTGAATTCAAAATGATGTCACAAATAATTCATTAAACCAATTCAAACCCATCATTGCAAACCAATATTTAAAAAACTTCGTATACTTCCAGTTCCCTGTTTGTATATCTTAAATTTACCGATATTTGTGAAGAGACACCTAGAGGGTATCCTTACGCGAGTAAAACAGCAGAATAACTTCGATTCAAGAAACAAGCAAAATTGTTGTATTTTAGAATACAAAACTGTATTATATGAAAAAGGGTGTAAACACTCGGGTATCATGCTTTAAAATAAACTTTCCAAAGATATAAAGACTCAGGACTCCGTTGCGAAATTTAAAAAAGAACTCCAGAAAATTTATTACAACATTGCTTTTACTCGGTAGAGGAATACATGAACTGCTAACTGCCTAAAAATTTTATATGATCTAAGTAAATCAGTATCATTATTTCTTTCTAAAATTATATATATATATATATATATATATATATATATATATATATATATATATATATATATATATATATATATATATATATAAATATATGTGTGTGTGTGTGTGCGCAAGGATTTCTTACTATAATTTGTTGTTAATAATGATAACATGCAAAATGTAAAGCATGATTAGTAACCTAGTGTATGTAATTTACATTATTATTGTTTTTTTTCCTTTTTTACTTGTTAGAGAAGTAATTGTTATTATAATTTTGTACTAGTAATCTTCTATATTGTGTATTGCGAATAGCTCTTTTGAATTGTAAGTTAGTGTAAGAAAACAAGATCTGGCAACTCTGGTTTAAGTATGGCAACGTCCATGAACGTAATAAATGAGTGCTAAAGCAGAGAACCCGATTCTTTTTGATTGAAACGATTACGTGTCGATTGGCCCAATAACCTTTATATTACTTTTGTTTGTTTTACTTTTGTATTTGTGTATAAATGACATATCCACTTCAGATGCATTGCAATACAGTGTTAAATGTATGAAAAAGGACGAAAATAAATACTACTACTGCGTCAATCCATGCAATGTGATCGAGAAAAAAGAAAAATTGCCGCTCGACCTTTTCAAAAAATTAATTTTTTCATGAATGTTTATCCTATATCAGGGTACTTCAAAACCACAATTATTTATTTTTACAACATCCCATGGCGACGCAACGGCTGCCTCCATTTTGCGTTTCTTCAATTTTAGGAGTTTACGTTGTTTTGAATATCTCAGCATATATTTGTCCTAACAAATTGAAAATTGCTGCACATCTCCAACTCGTGCAGAGCTAAAACTGGTCTCTTAACATTTTTGCCTAAAACCATTTGAAGGGGGTGAAATTAGTGCCTACAGTAGCAACATTTTTGGACATTGAAAACATGTTTGGAAAGAGGAAACAACTGATGCAGAGGTCTGAATTTGTGTGTGCATGTAGCCCGGGGTCATAAGTTAGTATACAAAAATTTACAGGCCTGTAGATACTCCCAAAGGCCTGAAAAAATCGTAAAGGGTGCATTTTGACTTTCCTCGCCTTCTGCTGATAGCGGCATTTTTCATCAGTGCTGCTGTGGATCTGATAGGACAGTATTACAACTCGAGAAAAGAAACGAGCTTGAGAGCCTTGACTGGACTAACCATTCATCTTACTTTATTTTTCTTCACAACAAAAGATTCCAGTAGATTTAATGAACAAAACACCTTGAGTATGACGTCATTACTTAGTACCTGGAAACCCTTCTGCTCAAAAGCACAAAACGCGCTTTGTTATGTGTTATGGTATACTAAAAGACTAACTATTCCCAAAATTTCAGATTTTTTTATCCAGGTCCGTTGAGGATATTGGACAGTGAAATATGCTAAATTGGCATAATTCCCCAAATTTACGATTTTTTTTTTATACTTTTGGGAGCAGCTACAGGTCTGTAAATTTTTGAGTATTAACTTATGACCCCGGACTACATGCGCACACAAATTCAGACCTCTACGTCAGTTGTTTCCTCTTCCCAAACATGTTTTCAATGTCCAAAAATGTTGCTACGGAAGACCCTGATTTCACCCCCTTCAAGTGGTTTTAGGCAAAAATGTTAAGAGATCAAAGATTTAGCTCTACACGAGTTGGAGACGTCCAGCTATTTTCAATTTATTAGGACAAATACATGCTGAGATATTCAAAACAACGTAAACGCCTAAAATCGAAAACACGCAAAATGGCGGCAGCCGTTGCGTCGCCATGGGATGTTGTAAAAGATAATTAATTGTGGTTTTGAAGTACCCGGATATAGGATAAATATTCATGAAAAAATTAGATTTTTTTGGAGATGGTCGAGCGGCACATGCTTGATCACTTAGAATGGATTGACTTGACTGCTACTACTAATCACAGAAATAAAACAAAATATCAAAATCAAATTCCATTGCTTCCCAGATTCACCTTCTGTAACATCTGAAACTTTCTGAAACAATTCATTCTCCTCACTTTGGTGGTGATAATTCATAAACTCTAAATGATAAGCAACATAAACTTAATATATCTATGTGAATTTGTAGTGTTTTCTATTTATGATCATCATTTAATTTACTTGTAATTACAATATTTCAGGGAAATACTTTTCAAGTGACGTCTTCTTGTTATAAGTAAAATTTAGTGAAGTGTCACGCTAAATTCTAGGTAAATTATCTCAGAAATCACTATTTCACTAAATACAATTAACTTTGTAACTAGAAAGTGCCTCCGAAAATATGTTATTTTCGGTACATTACAAATATTCAGCATCAAATTTTAATTTCTTTTCATAATTGTGATTGAGTTAATTGACAATCTCATATAACAAAAAGTTAACATTCCTCATGAAATTATGAGGTATACTAACCTCACGCAATTTTTTTGCAGATAAAACTATACATGAGCAAACTGGTGGAACATATAATATCCAGATTGAGGGTTCTTCTGCAAACATGACAACCTCCAAGCCAAATGGATCGAAAAGTTCCCTTGATTCCGTATCTCCAGGAGAAATGAAGGAAATACCTATTCCCAACAGCAAAAAGAAAATATTATTGAAAGTTGAGGAAGTAATGGACACAAAAGAGCCAAGTACTACTTCCAGATCTACTAGTAACAATAAAACTGCAGTATTACCTGACAAGAATTCCCAACCCAGTGATCTTTCTAATAAAACAAACACAACAGAAACTCCACTACCATCATATAGGATTCTTACGCCTAACATTCCTGAACCTTTAGTAAATATAAATATCCCGATTCCAACAATGGTTATGACATCATTTAATACAGACCCAAGAAATATTGAACCACGATCTGTCGATCACCAACATCAAGATGAAAGTTCGAAACGAGATAAAATTACTGAAAAGAATATTCTAGAAGATTCACGTTCGGAGAAGAATCTAAATTCTAATGACGAAATTACACCAAAAGATATTTCAAATTCTACTAAAGATCATCCTAAAAGATCTGTTGATTCTGCATCCAACAGGTCACGTGAAAAGGAAACAAGTCCTTCACAACACACTGAAAAATTGGCTGGAATCAATGCTACTGCTTTACGGCATATCAACAATAATGGAGTAAAGACTTTAGAAGAAAAGGAGAAAGAGAGTCAATCTTCATTCTCACCATTAATGAATTTAGAAACAGCATATAAGGAAAATTTAACCAAAGTGGCTGAAGAAATTTTGAGAGTATTAAGAAACATGAAGAAAAATCATGAACGTGAAACAGTAAATGAAACGAAGGCATTAAATGCCACACATGAAAATAGTGATAAAGATAATAATAGCACGGCAGAACAACTTAATTCTTCAAGAAATTCTACCGTTTTGTTGTCGGATACCTTTTTGAGAGAGAATAACAATGAAAGTCTCTTAAATAGTAAGTATTAACTATTTATCCTTATGTATGTGCTTGTATATCTAGCTCTTTTCTATTCTTGATTTTTTCCTTTCTTTTCTTGCTACTTCATCTTTTCCCCTTTCCTACCTAATGAAATATCAAGCGAAAGTACTTTCTGTAGAATATTTTGAGTGCGTTTTGCTCGATTGATTGATTCTTATATATAGGTCTTCCGTTAGTAGCAACGGTATCTAGATCAAGACCTATTACTGAAGCCCATACTCTCCCACTTAAAAACGAATTTGGGAACTCGTACGCCAAATCTCCGCTTGAAAGTCATTGGACGAGCGAGGGGAATATGAAGAATTCAAAGTTAAATTCTTTATAGTGATCTGAACGTTTTATGTAATCAATTACATTATATTAGATGTACAACTCAATATTTAGTTTACGATGCTGGGAATAAACTGTCTTCCTCAATTTGACCCAAAGTGTCTCGATTTCCGTGCTGACTTTGAAAACTCTTTATATATTGCATGGTTTTCAGAGGCCTAATCACTGCGAAACTAAAGTACCGCTAATTTTACAGTAATTATGTGATATCTTCAATTAGATAAAAGGTAATCGAAATGTGGAAAAAGAGCGAGCTAAATAATATTATTTTGCATGAGGTACCGACCGTTATCACGAGTCATCTAGTAGCTGTCCGTTTGCAGCTATTTATAAACGCGAAAATAAATGCCGATTTTCTAAATGGCTGGAAATCGAAAGCAGGTAAGTGAGTCGTGATAACGGTATCGTATGTAAAATAATATTGTCTAGCGAGCTCTTGTTCCGCTTTTCGATTATCTTTTATCTATTTGAAAATACCACATAATTATAAAATTAGTGGTATTTTAATTTCGCCCTGATGGGGTCTCTTAACGCGTTATTATTGAACGGATTTGTTCTCGATGTAATACTTAGTTGTCCTGGTACTACCTTCGACTTTATATCTGTTGAGTATATGCATCTTTATTACGACTTTGCTTTTCATACGCTAAATTTTTGACTGTTTGATATCTCAGTAAATTTAAGAATGTAAGCTTGTGCTGAATTACTTCTATTCACAGTGTATGTATGTCGTTTACCGTCCCTCTCCAATCTTCTAATGGCTATCACGCGTACGTTCGGTTCACAGGGTCCTGAGTTCTATTCCCGGTGGGAAATTCTTGAAATTTGAACCATTACAGTGATTCGGGCTCCATTTTAACCCTTAAACATTAATTGATTCAACTTCTGCGTCTTGACTTTAAACCTCAATAGCTCAGCCCTTAATTAAGCTAGGAAGATAATTTTGGTACCAATGGGTTTCTGAAGAATGAAGCTTTCCGCTGATATACAACTTAAGTATACGAGTGGTACTACGGCAGAGGGGCAGGATTAATTTCGTTTTTTTTTTTTCTTTTTTGGTATCAATTTTGTTTTGGAGGTCATTCCTTCCGTGGGGTACACTCGTAAAAATTGGTGTGTGAAGCAATAAAGTAGTCCACTACATGGTAACACCCTGTATGTGTACTTGCTTATGTGAGGGGAGGAGGGGCAAAGTTGGCCAATTTTTTGTCTCAGTTTTTTTTTTTTTTTTTTTTTAAGTAAATTACATATATTTTTAGGACATTTTTTATTCTTCAACAGATAGGGTGGAAATTGCACTACTATTACCTCTTTAAAATCTGTGTTTCATAAGCTTTTCAACGATGAATCAATCTCGACTCTGTGATAACTAGGGTGGTCACTAGGGCCCCAACGTGAGAGTCTATGATTTCGTTCAAATCCCTGGCGGGTGTAGAAAGGTTAAACTATAGGATCTACGTCTCATATGTTCTCGGTACTAAAAGTGCACACTAAACTCCAACGAACTAATCATTTTCTAATTTCTTTTATGAGTGAAACTATCTGATAATTTCTAAAATAAAATGGGAAAAGTGTAAAACACATAACACTGAATGCTATAAAGTAGAAACGTATTTACAGTATGGCAGTGGAAGAAAAAGAGCATTGCATAATCTTGAAATTTATCTGTCGATTACACTTTCCAATACTTATTTGTATCTTAACAAATAACTTAAGGACTCAAATATTTAATGACTTAATAACTTAAAGGAATTACTTAATAACTTTCCTTTTACGTTAAGTTATATTAATAACTTAATACAATATGGTATAAAATAAATAATTAACTGTTTCCAGATTTTTTTCTTGTAGATCATAAATCTTGGTGTGCTGTTTATGATATGTTAATGGTCGGGCACTAGGCGTTGAAAACAAATATTAATTCGTTTTGTAAGCATTAAATGGACTACTTTTTTTTACTAAAAACAAAGAACTTAATTCATTTAATAACATTTTGTAAGCATTAATTGGCCTCGTTCCAAAACTTTAGTTCATTCAATGACATTGTAATTATTGAATGACTTATTTGCAAAAGTTTAATTCATTTAATAACATTTTTTAACATTAAATAGCTTACTTTTAAGAACTTAGATCGTTTAATATTTTTAGCATTAAATAGCTTACTTTTAAGAACTTAGTTCGTGTAATAACATTTTGTAATTGTGAAATCACCCTATTACCGAAAGCTTAGTTCATTTAATAATATTTTGTAAGCACTGAATGACCCACTTCAAAAATTTAGTTCATTTAATAGCATTTTATAAGTATTAAATAGCCTATTTTCAAGAAATTAACTCCTTTAATAATATTTTATGATTGTTAAATGACCTACTTTCAAAAGGTTGCCTTCTTTATAATATTTTATAAGTACTTAATAACCTACTTTTAAAAATTTAGTTCAGTCAATAGCATTTTATAACTATTAAATAGCATATTTCTAAAATATTAGTTCCATTAATAACATTTTGTAATTATTGAATGATATACTTCGAAAAGCTTAGCTCTTTTAATAAAATTCTGTAATTATTAAATGACACTTCCAAAAACCTTTCCTCATTTAATAATATTTGCAAGTATTAAATGACCTACTTTCAAAAATTTAGTCATTTAATAAAGTTTTCTTAGTAATAAATAGCCTACTTTCAAACACTTAGTTCATTTACTGGCATTTGTAAGTATTGAATACCATACTTTCGAAACTTTAGTTCAGTTACTGGTATTACCAGTATTACAGTAAGTATTACCAGTAAATGAACTACAATTCATTGCCTACTTTTAACACCTATCATATTGTTTGCTCTCATTCAGTTATTTACATAAAGTAAGAAAAAGACGTTGCAGAGTGTAGTGAAGTTAAGATATTCTTTCACAATAATAACCAATAAATCAGATTCAGTAAGTTTTCATATACGATCAATGCTATACAATAACTACAATGAAACCTTTGAGGGTTGGCTATTGTTGGTACTCAGACAATATCCACGTGCTACAAATAGCCAAATATACACAAGATTTAGCACATTTATGATTTCAGTCATTCTCCCAAATTGATCCTGTAACTAAGAAAAAAATTGGTGACAAGTAAAAGTTTGGTGAGAAGTAAAAGTTAACTGACGGCTTTCCATCTACATTTGAAGTTATATAAAACATTCTGAATTCAATTAGTACTAATAATTACTTAAAATCGTTTTGATTCATTTCATATAATGGTCACCTAATTTGATTTTAAATTAATATTTAAGACTTACAACTTAAATAAATCTGACCAAGGCAGATACCTATATTTTAATAATCTGTGTTACAGTTTCGACAACATATCATTGTGTTTATCAGATAATGTCTCATGAAGACAATAATATACAAAAGTCATGTAACAAAAATGCGTTTGAAATTGTTTACCAACCACGTAATCATGAAATTATTACAAGTGAAGTTAGTGAAGTTAGGTTACCTAAACCAAGTGTTCAGTATCCTCCGTTATTTTCAATGTAAAATTTTCTTTTGTATTTACACATTTAACCTTACTTAGTGTAGGAAGATCTGCTATAAATCCAGCCTCTTCAAACTTATTATTCAAGTTATGGATTAATCGAGATGGAAGTGCAGTGTTCGGAACACACTGCACAAATAATCCTATCACACCTCGATAATTGTAGTCATGTAACTACCACTTTTGAAATACGAACATAAGTCCATCCTAACTTTTTGTTCGTTGTAAACAGATGTAACAAGATTTAAATCCATTATAAAATCATTCCTTACAATTTGTTATTCACGTGCTACGTATTGTCACGAACTACACCATGATGTACTCTTTAAGTCAGCTACTGCTACTTAAGTCAGTTGAGAACTAAATAACTGCTAGTGCTAAACAGCTTATGGTCCACGTTGTATTAGCGAAACATCATCTTGTTCACCTCAACCATAGGTTGGTGGGCAATATGGAAATTTTAGAACTTTTTTCTCCCTTGGGAGAGCTGTTTTATACTTTATAAGGTCTCTTCTTCGTAACTGCATCTAGATATTCTATCCTTGGTCTTCCTCCTCCTGATTTTCCTTTTGCCTTTCTCTCTGTCAGCACAGTGATCCAATCGGAGTGCCGAATAAGATGGCCAAGCATGCTACTTCTTCTTTTCCTATTATCTCCATTATCTGTTGTTCTTCATTAGCTTCCTTCAGTGGCGAAACATAGATTATTTAAATATAGGTATTTGCTCTAGACAGATTTTATTTGATGTAGCTGTCCCAGACTCCTAGATTTAATGCATGTTGGTGTCAGTTAATGGCGCGAAATTGAGTTGTTTAGCAAATAGCTCATAATGAAAGACAATGACAGTCATGGAAGTGAGATTTCCATCTCAATTAATCATTTTCATAGTAAGTTGGTATATTTTACGGTTTTGTTCATTTCAAATTGTATTTTTAATTCATTTTTATAGTACTGTAACCAAATCTGAGGGGCACAATAATCAGGTCTTCTTTTTTAATGTTTTAAAGAAGAGAATTTCGTTAATTTCAATTCATAACATGCGATAATAGGGGTAAGACGGAAGAGAGAACATTCTACAGAGTTACTATCTATAAGTAGATTTTATGAGATCCGGGTCAACATATCTTTTATGTACTTGTACTTCTGATGAGCACAACAGACGGTAACATTATCCAAAATTTAGAACATGTTTTACCCCATTCAAACTCATCTGAACGCATGCATATATATATATATATATATATATATATATATATATATATATATATACACGATCTCTTCAAAGATAGACAATAGTGTGGCATTAATCAAAGGGGAACCCAGTAATGTTCTGGAAGTACTATCACAGACTCGGAACGTCGAAGATGAGACAAGAAACAGTTACGTCAAAAAGCTGAGAAAAGACCATCACACCAGAAGTAGTGAGGAGACGAATTTGAATCTTTGTTCAAGATATATGGGCTATTTAGTAGCATTAAACCCTTGCTTTAGTCCCAAAGCACTCTTAGTGTTCTATCTAATTGCTGTCTTGAAGCCAAAGCAACTCTGTCTCTTAGACTTTTGCCAGAAAAAATGGACATTTGAAATCAGTACTGTAGTCCGCGTCACCCAAATTGGCGTGCGGGATCAGCCAATAAGCTCGCAGTGCCTGTTACTAAACATTCAGGGAGGAATCTAATCATTCACAATTGAGTTTGTTCGTATTTGTGGACAATTATGATTGATTACTTGGTCTAGGAATTAATTCGTGCGGTTTTTAATCAAAAATGGAAGCTTTATTTCAAAAACAAAATAAATGAATACGTTAACAAAAATATTGTTCATCGCTAGCCACTACTTTCTCCCATCTTTCAGGCAATTTACGGATTCCGTGTCGAAAGAATTTCTCATCTTTTGAAGCAATCCAATCAGAGATCCATTTTTCGATATTTTCTGAAGAAGTGAACCGCTGTCCAATCAAATCGTTATTCATGCAATCAAACAACTAGTAGTCAGACGGAGCAATATCTGGTGAATACGGCGGGTGGGGTAACACTTACAATCCGATATTTTCCAAATAGGTTTTGACGGGTTTTGCGACATGTGGTCGAGCGTTATCATGTTGAAAAATAAGTTTATGTCCGTTATTCCATTCTGGTCGTTTTCAGGCCAAAGCTTGCTTCAAACGCATTAATTGTTGTCGATAACGTTGTCCATTAATAGTTTCACCAGGTTTCAGAAGTTCATAGTACACCATACCTTTCATATCCCACCATATACACAGCATAACCTTTGCACAGTGAATATCTCGTTTCGGTTGTGATGGACCTGGTTCACCTGGCTTTACCCAGGCCTTTTTTCGTTTAGGATTTTCGTAATGAATCCACTTCTCATCACCAGTAACAATTCGATGCAAAAATCCCTTTCTTTTCTGTCTTTGAAGCAGCAATTCGCAAACGGTTCTAATTCTTTCAACGTCTCTTTCTTTCAATTCATGTGGAACCCAATGTGACATCTTTTGAATCATTCCCATGGTTTTGAGGTGTTTGGAAACTGTTGTTTGCTCAACTTCTAATGCCTCTTCAAGTTCGTCCTGCGTTTGACACGAATCCTGATCGAGCAATGCTCTCAATTCTTCATCTTCATTTTTTATTTTTTTTATTTTTTTATTTATTTATTTATTTATTTATTTATTTATTTATTTTTTTTTTTTTTTATTTTTTTTTTTTTTTTTTCTGTCCAGGTCGCTCTTGGTCTTCCAAGTCGAAATCACCACTTTTAAATCTTGCAAACCACTTCTGATATGTTCGCTCAGCTAGAGCATGGTCACCATACACTTTCACCAAAATAAGATGACTTTCGGTAGCGCTTTTCTTCATGTTAAAGTAATGAAGAAAAACTCTCTGCAAAAATACTTTATCAGGCACAAAATACGCCATTTTCAGTTCAATAAAAAATGTTCTTGTTTCCGCTTCAACCAACCGACATATACTAAACAAGATGCGCAATGACAGTAGTAACAGGGCACTGTGAGCTTAGTGGCTAATGCCACACGCCAATTCAAATGACGCAGAATAGATTTATCCTGCACCGTCCATCTACATTCCGAGAATCCGAGAGAGAATCTTTAATAATTCAGATAAGATTGAGTGTGTGTATCAAATAAAGTATCAAAGTATAAAGCTCTACTATCAGAGCATTCATCTTTCTCTTTTTCTTTGTGTGCATAAATTCTATTTCATTCCATCGTTAATTTTATAATATTACATATTCTAAAACAAATTGAAGTTGAATTTACTTAGGTTTCTTACCAGTTGGTATTCATGATTATTAAAAAGTGTCTCGTTACTAAACGGAAAAAAAGAAATATAGTGATCTTCGAGTGTAAATTTATCCAACAAGAATTTTTTTTCCGATTCATAATTTCATCAATTAAGTTATTATTTACTATTTCTTCATTTTTCTGCAAATCGTAAATAAATTTAAATCAGCTAAAGCTATACTACACGAAGTAGTACGCTAGTCAGGTGGTGAATGTTCAATTGGGTTTATTCACCTTATGAGACTTGTTCAACATCGCAAAATTGATAATCCCGCCAAGAATCGATACAGGAGTGCTATAACGAAAAGCACGTGATTCAAGTATTTTGATATATGAGAAGATTCGAAGCTTACGAATTACACTTTTTTTTTTTTTTGTAAGAAATGTAAGCAAAAGGCTAGTACTCACCAAAAAAAAAAATAAATAAATTAGGAAGTGCTTCCCATTTCCAGCCTAGACATAGTTCGAGGAGCATTTTAAAACATGGGGGAGAAATCTGGATAGGTAAAAAATGGTTAAAAGAATTTTAAAAATGCGATGCATCAATCATCTTATCGGATGGGATAGAGTTTTTCGAAAGCGTTTCCTAGAATATTACTTTTTTTTTTCGATAAGTACTAGCCTTTTGCTTATATTTCTTGCTAAATATTACTATCGCTTGCAATACTGTGATATTTTGTTTGTAGTTAAATGCTCGGAAATACTCTAACGCAAGTGCGTTGGTTTCGCAATAAACAAGAAAACTTTCAGTTACTAATTTTCTGATATTTTATTCAGATTATTTTGAAGAAGAATTAACTATACTTATTTATCTATTTATTTATTTATTTAGTGATATATAGTAGTAAAATAATTTAATGAATTATTTACTATCGCGTAATCGGAAGGTTTCGAAATCAATCACTGGTATTTGTCACAAGTTTTTCTTTCCAGTTTTTAGCAGACATGGTTTGTTTCTATTTGCAATTTATGTATAGAGTAGGAAAATTGACTAGAAATAGAAGTGAGCTTATAAAGTCAGAACATTTATCTAAAGTATAGTAATGTATGTGTTAAATTACCTACTTTAATATCTAATTAAATGATAGCTATTAATAAAATTTCGACATTCCATTGCATATAATTAACCACATAAATTTTTGTATTCGTTTATAGATAATACGTCTCATCAGCGAAATGAATCATATAATATTCAGGTAGTAGATTTTTACGGAAATTTAACGTCTACCAAACAAAATGGATCGTCAAATTCTCTTGACTCATTTTCTCAAGGTGAAATGAAGGAAATCCCTATTCCAAACAGCAAGAAGAAAATTTTATTAAAAGTTGATGAAGTACGAGCTACGAAAGACCTTGATGATTTCTTTGCGAAGAAGAAGCCTACGACACTTAACAAATATTCTTCTCAAACAGGTAACCTTTTGAATAATAATACAAAAAACGATAACACAACGAATACTGTTGCAATACCATCATCGTATAGAGTACTTATACAGAATGTCTCTGAAATTTTAGCAGAGATAGGCGATTTGACTCCAACACTAATTAAATCACTGAGGACTCATTCTGAACATACTAAATCACAACTTGGAGGTATAAGTGTTCATAAGAATTCTAACGAAGAGTCAAACATCGAAAAAGTATTTCATAATTCAGAAACTGTAATTACACCTCAAGATATTTCAAACACTTCCAAAGATCATCATAAAAGATCTGTTAATTCAATACTGAACACGTCGACTGCAAATGAAAGTGACCGAATGTTACCGTCCAAAGCTTTTTCTGAAAATACAACAGCATATACAGCAAGTATAAACAAGTCTACAACGTTTCCAAATATAAGTGGCAACGAGATAGTTCCTTTGCATGAAGAAGACAAATCTCCATCGCCATCACAAATAACGTTGAAAACGAAAGAAGTAGAAAACTTAACTGATATAGCCGGGAAAATATTGAAAATATTAAGAACTATGAACAAAAAATCTAGAGAAGTTAAGTCAGTAAAAGAAAGACAGGAATTAAATGGATCATATGAGAACGATGATAATACTAACAAACAGCCTAATTCAACGGAAAGTTCCATCATCTTATCGTTAGACAGTTTTCTGAGGAAAAACGTTGGAAAACAGATAAGGAAAAGTCCGAAACATAGTAAGTACGTTAAGATTTTAAAATTTACATAACTTTCTCTTCTCTTTCTTTTTTTGTTTACCTTTTCCTTTATTTATTTATTTATTTATGTAGTTAGTTAGTTAGTTACTTAGTTAGTTAGTTAGTTACTTAGTTAGTTACTTACTTAGTTACTTAGTTACTTAATTACTTAGTTAGTTAGTTACTTAATTACTTAGTTAGTTACTTACTTACTTAGTTAGTTAGTTAGTTACTTAGTTAGTTATTGCGTTAATGTTCTCACCTTTTCTTTATATCTTTAACAAATTCAATGCGGAAGTTAATATACAGGATTAGCATAAATGATTCATTCATTTTGAAAAGGCTATATTTTTAAAAGTATTACACGCACATACATAAAAAATATATGGAAAGAACCACAAGCTCGCCAGGTTTATACACCCTTTACAAATGTTCAATATGTGGTCCTTTGGTGTCACGACACACGTCCAGACGATACTCGAGCTCAATCCATACATTTCGTAGCATAGTCCTGTCAATTGTCTGCAGTGCAGAATTGATGCATTCTTTGAGCTCGACTAAGGATTATGGTAGTTGGGGTATCTAAGCAAGATCCTTAACGTACCCCCACAGGAAGAAGTCGCAGGATGTCAAATCAGGAGATCTGGGAGGCCAGGGGAACAAAGATAGGTCATTCTCACCAATACGCCCAATCCAGAAATTACACGTACACACATGAAAGATATATGAAAAGAACCACAAACTCACCAAGTTTGTATTGTGTAGAGTTTGGACCCCCCCCCCCCCTTCATTGGCACATCCCAGTTCGTGACTACCTGAGCGATGAACTTCCGCATCGCTGGATTGGGCGTATTGGTGAGAATGAACTAGCTTTGTTCCTCCATGGCCTCCCGGATCTTCTGATTTAACACCCTGTGACTTCTTCCTGTGGGGATACGTTAAGGATCTTGCTTAGGTACCCCCACTACCATAATCCTTAGTCGAGCTCAAAGAACGCATCAATTCTGCACTGCAGACAATTGACAGGACTATGCTACAAAATGTATGGATTGAGCTCGAATATCGTCTGGACGTGTGTCGTGTCACCAAAGTGCCACATATTGAACATTTGTAAAGGGTGTATAAACTTGGTGAGTTTGCGGTTCTTTTCATATATCTTTCATGTGTGTACGTGTAATTCTTTGAAAATATAGCCTTTTCAAACCGAATGAATCATTTATGCTAACCCTGTACGTCGTAGACAATGACACACAACTTCATGTTGCTGTTATGAGTTAGAATCTACAGCCAGAAATTCTATTTCTTACAAACTTAATTTCCTGAAAATGTTAACACTTTAGCATTAACATTCTATTGTATTAGTGACGAAAAGGAACTATATTCAATCTGTAACTTAGCATAATATAAAACCTAAAATCTTAAGAAATATTTACAAAGAAAAGAGTCAGGATCAGCCATAAGTTTAGTGCATACAATAGCTACTACATATGACATAAAACAACTAGTGAGATTACTTTAAATCGAAAGACATTTTGCCGTATTAAGAAGTTCAGCTCAGGCATTAATTTGTTAAGGTGTTATGAGGCACATCTACTTAAAATGATTTTGAAGAATAGTTATTAATTCACATACTTTTTCTCTCTTCTGATTTCATGCACTAATTAATCCATCTGTTTGATTAAATCATAATTTTGCAGTGAATCCTTTTAGTAAGAACTGAATCTATCTACCCTATTTAATTTTCTTCTATAACCATACACCCAACACACTAAAGGGTTTCATTAAAGGAAAACGGTATGAAATTTTCAGGCTGATATACTTTAAAGAACATCTAACAAATCACAGGAACGACAGATGAAATTTCAATCTGTTCCCCAGTGAGTGTTACCATTATATATTTACAGATACCCCACATTACGTATATATTAAGAAAATAATTTCTTAATTAATGGTAAAATCCTCCTCAACGTCCATAAAAACTTTTCATCCTACTTTCTCGCGTTATGGCTATAGGTTATTGATTACAAATGGTATTTCACCAAATGAATTATTATGTAATCATTCTGAAGTCCATCAGTTTTCCATTTCAGTTTCATCATTTCCATCAGTTTCTGAACCTCAAATAATTGTGGTGAAAGAAAAGCTGTGTGTAGGTTGTTCATTGTGGGGAAATAAATATTTCCAAATTTGTGGTATTTCTAAAGCTAAAATCTAATTTTAAAACTAATAATGAATGAGTCATTTGAAAAAAATATTTCAATGAATCTTCTCCCTTAAATACAACATTTAGTTTGTTAGTTGTATAAAATATATTTGGAGATAAAATCATTGCTTAGGTGAAAATGATCTAAATTCCAAAGTAAACAATTTATTTAAACCTGCAACTCCGTCTTTTATATTGCAATAAATTCTACCCTACAAATAGTAATGGTTGAGAGTTCTATGTATAAAACACAAAATTCATAATTGAAAAAGCCAAAAAATACATACAGAGTTTACCATCAAGACATTCAATAAAAAATTATAACGTTTACACTCGAATGGAGTATGTCAGATCCCAAGTAAATTATATTCCAAAAAAGTCAGAGTACTTTTGTATAAGACAATCATAGTTCACGTCAAATTATGAGGGTAGACAAGAAACCAGCATCATCTGTTAACTAAGTTTAAAGTTGGAGGAAAATAAATGATGACTAGGGTCTGTGAGACCCCACCAGAGTAGTTCAGGGTTAATTATATTGCTTTGAATAGGTATTTTAGAACATTAAGTACTTTTATTTGAATCTTGATTTTAAAACATATTTAATGTAAGAAATGTGTACTTCTTGACATTCTGACAAGAGTCCTACGATGCTAAGCTTACAATTGTCTTATAATTTATTATTATCATTATCATTTTACTCCGTAGCCTATTGTATCAGGCTATATATTGATGTTTTGTAAATATTGTATTTTTGCCTATGAGTATTCGCAGCACTAAAATAAACTATTCTTATTATTAGTTAGTAAAAGCAATAAGAGCTTAAGCAGTGGCAATTCTCCTTTATATTGCCTCAATCATATAATAAGACATTACTATTACTTAAACATTGTACAAAGTAAATTGTATAAATGCTTCCAGCGGTCATTGACAAGACTAACTACGATTTTATGGAAGAAACACTTGGAGGAAATGATAATCATGAATCAGAAAGCTATGAAATGACTTACATGAAGAGACGTAAATACAGGCTTAGTCATAAAGAATCAACAAATTGCACGGAAAATGGTAAATTTCTTTTCATCATATATTCTCGTAACATAATGATGATAAAAATTAAGTACATAATATTCTTAATTTATTGTTTTCAGACTTAGTATCTGTTATCTCTTAGTTCTAAACTGTAATAAACAATAATACTTCTATCTTTTCAACTACATAACGTTCTTAATTTATTGGTATCGAATTTAGCTTCTGTTCTCTCTTCTAAACTGTAATCACTAATAACATGTGTACCTTTTCAAGTACATAACGTTCTTGATTTATTGCCCTCATTTAGTCTCTTTCTTATTTCTAAACTGCACAAATAATAACATTTGTATCTTTTCAAGTACATAACGTTCTTAATTTATTCAAAGTTCTTAATTATACATGCCTTAACAAGTATCGATCGTATATAATAAATAATGAAGAGAAGGTGATTATGTAATAATTATGATACGTAATATCAAGTAACAAATCAAGTAATTGTGTATAAATTATCAGAATACTATTTGGATTCAAATTGTTTAATTTCCGAGGTTCTGTCGCATGCACATCAATCCAAGCAATTCATATGTAAGCAATCAGGCACCTACAATTATAATTGCTATTATAATATTAATTTATTCCTGTCAATTAATTTAATTCTCTTGTAATATGACTTATCGCGAATCCTAACATGTTATTTACGAATTCACCACAGTAACCACAAACAACATTTAATATCTTTCTATTTATTATTCTAACTTGTACTGGGGCACAAGTCTTTATTTGACAACTAATTACAAGCCTACGATTTAAATATTCTAATGTATACACTAACATCCCTACAATTCAAATTTTCTAACAGTGTATAGGTAGAGTACATGGAGCAGAAAATAAAACATTTATTTTTCCCAAAATTTCCTTACTACAATTCGGACACATGTCTATGCAGTTAAATTTGAGCCTTTAGAAAGTGATGCTATACTATTTGTTTTTACTTTCAATCCGTAATTTTATTGTTTTGTAAGGAGTACCTAATTAAATAATTGTAACATCTGTCTTGTTATGGCCAGTTTAAAACAGTTTCTTAGCTTTATATGGCTATTTCATGGTAGAAACAATCGTAAGTGTGTATTTCTTGCCGAAGAATACATGTCAGTAGGCGAATATCAATTCTTCCTCACAAACTATAACGTTGTAAAATGTCTTCACTTTTATGTATATTTTAATCCTATTTTAATCTCAAGAACATCCGTGAGTAAAATTTCCATTTTGGCAGTTTTTAATTCAGTCTATACAAGAACCTAAATCCATCTTGTCAAGTTCTGTCAAAGTCAGATATACCAGTAGTACCAAAAAGGTGGCAGAAAACTTCATATTTTCTCTACCGATCAAATAAGATATTACAAAATGTAAGGAATATAAAATTGATCATATATTAAATGAAATATTTCAGTTTTAGGTACCACAGATATGCCATGTAGACCAAAGGAGACGATGATGATGAGAATGAATGAAACGGTGGAATGAAGTAAGTGAGAAGAAACGGGAGAACCCCGAAAACACACGAACATGGCGTTTGTCTACCACAAAGCCCACTTGGCTTATAGCTATATTGGTGTTCTTATTCCTTGTATTATTCACTCACATTAACGAATTATTGACAAGTATGCCCTCACACAACTAAAATAAAGTACTTAGACGCTAAAGAAATATATATCTATATCTATCTATCTATCTATCTATATATATATATATATATATATATATATATATATATATATATAAAAGTAATCTGTATATTCCTTGCATAAAGGTGAAGTTTAGTGTTTTTTGTCTTTTTTTAAGTTAAGCCGTTCGCGTGACTGAAGATCCAAAGTGTGATTTTTTTTTCGTTATTTTTCCATTTATTAACACACAAATACGCAAGTTTTGAGCCCTTTTAGAATTCAATACTCAAAAATTTGATTTTTTCGCATAAAGGTAAATTTTGGTGTTTTCTGTCATTTTTTTTCAAACTTTAGGCCGTTTGCGCGAACTGAAGATCCGAAGTGTGATTTTTTCGTTATTTTTCCATTGATTAGCATGCAAATACGCAAGTTTTCAGCCCTATTAGAATTCGATACTCAAATATTGATTTTTTTCGCTCCACCCTATTCAACAGTATAGTGTTAGTTATAGTAGAATGTCTGTATACAGTTACCTTGAAGTTTTAAGAGTCATAAACATCAGTATGATCACCATCCATGTCATAACACAGCTGAATTCTGTGCCAAGTTCTCGTAGATGATTTGCGGAGATACTCCGGAGTCACAAAGGTGAAGGCGTGTTCCACAGCTGCTCGTAATTCCTGTGTTGTGTGATATTGAGTGTTTCTTACTTGTTGCTTTATTAAACCCCAGAGAGCATTATCTGGTGTCGTCAGATCGAGACTTCTTGCAGGCCAGGCAAAGGGAGATGGTGAAGATGGACAACCTCTTTCAATCCAGCGGCCAGGAAACGTCTGATTCAGGTAATTGCGCACGTGAATCACGAAGTGCGCTGGTGCTCCATCCTGCTGTATCACAACAGTGTCTTTGATGATATTTTCTTCTAGTTGAGGCACCAATCACTCATTACGCATCTCCAGGTAAGAATGTCCATTGTCTTTGGAGAAGTAAGACCCAAAAATGTATGTTGCACTCATTCCAGCCCACACCATTACGTGTGGTGGGTTTCTCTCCATCTCTTAGTAAAACCGGAGGTTTTTCTTACACCACATTACAACGTTCCGAGAATGCATACTCCAGTAAATAGCACACTTGTCTGTGAAAAGGACTGATTGCACCACGGGATCGTTTGGAAGGGAACGCCTTAAAGAGAGTTCTGCATGCCTCTTTGTGCGCATTCATGTCGGCCTCACTCAGTTCATTCACATGCATTGGACGGTAAATTTTCAATTTTAGATCTTCTTTCATGTGCCTCATCATGGTGGTCCGAGGAATACCAAGCTCTGAAGACCTTTTACGTGTTGATTTTGAAGGCGATTGCTGCACTGATGCTTCCACTTCACGGCACGTTTTCCTCCGTTTTATCGGTCGACCACCTCGGAAAGGACTCTTTTAAATTGCCCGTAGCAAATGCAAGGTTTTCCCATCCCACATTGTTGCTTTTCTTGGTGGATTAATACCAAAATGATCTGTAAATTTCGCTTTAATGCTTTCCATGGTGTCACCTGTGTAACGCCTACCGTGAAGCCAAACCACAACAACTAATCTTTGTTCAATGCTATATGGACTTTGATCACACATTGTTGATTACTCAAACTTCACTGCAAATAACTGTTACCAAGCAAAAACAGTAGAAAACAAATTAACATGGACAGCAATGTTGCCAGATAATGCCAAGCAATGTTACAAAACAAATGTAGGTAAAACCTAAAACCGTCAGAAAACACCAATTAAGGGTACACCCACTTACGGACCACGCTGTATATGTCGAACCAAGCGCAATCTTAACACCCGAATTAAAGAACATATTCGATAATGAAAAAAGTCAAAGAAGATGGTA
The DNA here is from genome assembly GCF_964235325.1 of Thermobia domestica. Taxonomy (NCBI): domain Eukaryota; kingdom Metazoa; phylum Arthropoda; class Insecta; order Zygentoma; family Lepismatidae; genus Thermobia; species Thermobia domestica. The sequence goes on from NC_137463.1 coordinate 211,956,125, forward strand.
TGCCGGGATTGTCACTTCACCTAAAGTAACATACATAATATAAAACAAGTTAGTGTAATAGGATCAGGATAAACCAAAAATAAAAATAAATAAATAAATAAATAAATAAAAGAAAGAAAAAGAAAAAAAGCAACGAGAGGCTAAAGTATCATTCTATATTCATAAATATAAACTGATCTTAAATCTAGATTCTGGTAATACTGATAAAATCTGGCTACCTACCTTTGAAGTTTATTTTGGTTCTGGCGTAGCACAGATACCACATTTCTTTCAAACTCTTTCTTTCTTCCATTGTGCTCTGCTTATTGCTTCTAGTGCACATTTTTACGCTACACTTATTTGATGGTATGTACTCCTGTTCACATATTTCTCTTGTCCGTTTTTTTTTTCTCTTTCTTTCTTTGTTACTTAACCACTGAAGACTAAACTAACTTCTTGTTTCGATACGTTTGGAAAATATTTAGTTATCCCACGGGAAAATATATTGGTAATAACCAATTTTTTGTTAATTTGAATCAGTCTCTTACACACCTACATAATTTTATAGGATTAGTCCTGAAATTTTTATACTTGCAAGTATGCAAAATTCGCTCAATTTTGAGGCTATGAAAATAAATTATATTTACCACTACGTCCATGTTGAAGCAGACGAATTCGGTTCGTTAAGGACGATTGCTAAAGTTTCTTGATTTTTTCTGTGTTCCAAAGCCTATTGAGAGTAAACTTTTGTATGTATATTCGAAGTAATTAAGCAAGAAGTTTCCGAGGTAAAGATAAAAAAAAAAAGGTCTATTTACTATTGTTGCGATTCTGAACATTACATATTGTTGCTTAAACTTGTTATCAACAAATCTTCTTTTAATTTCCTTTATATGCATTTACTAAAGAACTTTATGATCCAAATCTGATTTGATCTAAACACTGAGCAAAACAATACGTTTTTTCTGTAAAAGAATATTAACGTGTAACAGGTAGTCATAGTGTTCGATGAAGTCGAAGTGGATAGTTGTCAAAACTGTTATACTTTTTTTTTTTTTTATATATATATACAATAAATGTATTGTTTTACTCAGCGAGTAGTTTGAATCAGGTTTAAGTCTATTAAAAGCAAAGCTTGTACAGTCCGCAGCAAAAAATCTGAAACATGAGCATGTAAGGTTATTGGGAAACGACGAAGTCTTTTGCTCCAAAATAAGTGTGCAGGGGAGAACGCCGAGGTTTCTCCTGGAGTGATTCGAGCCACTTAGACGTTATGTTGATTCCCTGCCCTATTAAGCGTAGTTTCACAATAAACTTACATGCTCATGTTGCAGGTTTTTTGCTGCGGACTGTACAATGAAAAATATTACAGTTCATGATCTAATGAAAAAAATCATATTTACTTAATTCAACAAGAGAATGTTCTGCGAATACTTGGCCCCTCTCTCTTCACTATTATGGTTAGTAGCATGTAAGTATTTCTATACACCCGACATACAAATACTAATACCTTTGGTATATACTTCTGCCCTAGGACTGAAGTTCTGCTTTGTCATTCCTATACAAGTACATTACCACATTCACATTAAGCTTCGTAAACTCCAATATGCGAATGTAATCAAATCAATAAAGTAACTTTTGTAACCAGTAAATGCTTTTCTGTGTTTATAGAAGTTTAACGCTTAAATTCATATCATACGTTTCAGCTGCAAATATTTTCCTTAACCTATGCTATACGGGAGGGAACAAGAGAAAGGAAATCCAGTTTTAATCCTTATTATTAGTCAATTTCTTTAAATTCAGATTTAGTGCGAGCGGTTCCGGGGTTCCATTTTCGGTGGGGACACTTGGTAGAAAATGTGTAACAGCTTTTCCAGGCCAGCAATACTGAGTGCTTTTCCTGGATTTTCTTCATTCACATCAGGCAACTGCCGAGGATAATACCTAACATACAGATTCAAGGCTATTCCCAATGCCCAATTAATGAACTTTCAGAGGGACTTATCCCTCACACGTGACGAGTTTGAGGACATTGATACCTTTAATACCCAGAAATATCCGTAAATAATTCTAATTTAATATTTTTTTTTAAACAGCTAGATGTCATTGTTTTGATGCGTCAATCTCATACCCGTTACCTTGACCTAAGTGGTAATAAATTAAATTTGTTTATCTTAAATCAGGAATTGTAGATATCCGTCTCTAAGTTCTTAGAAACAAGTTGATCCAGACGATGGATTTTATTAAATTGGAACGTACATAACTTTTGTGAATATAAGTAATGCTAGATGTTGGCTTTTAGGCAATAGTTGAACTACATTTAATATCTTTCTCATTAAAAAAAGAATCAACATAATTCTCAGTGTCGTCCGTCTCGAATTTCATTACATTTTCTTTTGGAATAAATCTTGATGAGCTCCATAAGAAGGTACTAAAGTTGATCTTTTGTCCTATTTATAATTAATGCGTCATCGGCATAGCAAATCTCTATATTATAAAGTTGAAAGTGGTTATGTTTGTGACTCTTAATCTCTTGAACCACCTAACCGATCTCGATCAAATTTTCAACATAGATGAAGTTGGACTCTGGGATGGCTACTTTGATAGTAGAACTTAGAAGGGAAGCAGATGGAGTGACTATGTTAGTGACTTAATAACTCTTGAACCACACGACCGATCTCAAATTTTCTACGTAAATTAGTTTTGAGCCTGGAATGGATTTCATCATTTTACTTTGACGGTGCAACTTGGGAGGGTGGAGGGGGGGATATATAAAAATGGTCGAAAGTGGCCAATATTAGTGTCGAATTCATAGTTTTCGGGGTCGTATTCATAGTGTTCGGGGAGTTGAACAGTGATACTTTCGATCCCGTTTAAATCCGAATTCAGCCCCACAGCTTGAGGGAGGGGAAAGGAGAAATATATATATATATGATCGAAAAAACTATTATCGGTATCGAATCCCTAGTTTACCGGGTAGCTGAGATGAACAATGAGACTTCCATCCATGTCCCACATCATGGGGGAGGGGATGCATAAAAATAATCGAAAATGACCGATATTAGTGTCAAATCCGTAGTTTTCGGGGGTCTCTGAGATGAACAGTGACACTTCCGATGCCGTTTAAATCCAAATTTAGCCCCGCAACCTGAGGGAGGGGGTTGGGGAGATTTACATAAAAATGATTGAAAATGACCAATATCAGACAGCACTTTAGTAACGGTAAAAAGTGACTGACTAAAAGAACATATTACTATTTTTCTTATTTTAAACCAGCAAAGCGAGTAATTGACGCTACTATTTGATAAATTTGAATTGTTACTTTTATAAAGTTATTAATTTACATTGGTTTGTGGCAATATTTGCTAACAGAGAGGATGATGGGCTATCCATTATCAAACATACATGCCGTTTTTAAATTTCGTTTTTTAAATTTGAAATAATTTGTAATCACATTTCAAAGCTTTATATCGTTTCTTAAATGTCTAAATCATGAAATTACATTGTTTCTAAGCCATTTTTCAACACAGGCTATATCCAAATTAAGGGAAAAGAATCATATAGACCAACAAGACGTATTGAAGCTATTTTATGGTTTGTTAGCAATAATAAAAGAAGATACTTCTATTTTAACTTAAAAAAAAAAACTGTTCAGAACTGTGCTATGGAAGCTGTCATTTCCCTCTTATTTTCTTGCATAGTCCATAGGCTAAGAAAAATAGATAAAATGTATAATTTCAACTTTGTTTCTAAACTTCCAGGAAACGAAAAAAATATCTGCGGGTTATAAAAAATATCTTTTCTCAATTTAACGTTTTACAGTTATCTACCGAAATGATGAAATGGTGATAATGATAATGAACGAACTGGTAGAATTAAGAAAGTACAAGAAAACAGGAGATCTCCGTAAAAACCCACGAATACGGTGTTAATCCAACATAAAGTCTTTTTGGCAGCAGAGGGGTTCGAAGCTGGGAAAGATTACTTAGTTAATCATAGTTTGTGCGGGGGAGTTTACGAAGTCAAACGTGAATGGAATAATATTTGTGAAGTCATGAAGCAAAACATCAGAGAGTCTAAGAATGGTGATGTTGCTGTGTTAGGTTTGTCGAAACAACTACGGTACATGCTAAAAAGGATAACATTAAGGATGTTGAAATGTTACAATAAGCGCCATGGTATGAATATTGTTTATTGGAATATGTTAAATATACATAAAGGATATTTACATAAAGGATGAGATTTTTTGGTAAAAAAATATTATTAGCAATAAGTAACATGCATGATTACATAACAGTAAATAAATTTCTTGTCTTTAACTCAAAATCCTCTTATTTAATTACTTCAACAGTACACAAAATTTTCTTCTTAACAGGGGGTTTGAATATTGGATAAAAATCAAGAACTTTCAGCAACAATGTATACTGTATAATGTAGAAAATTTGTCTTCTTCAACATGGCTGTAGCAGTAGTATGTGATTTTGACTTTCTGTAGTTTATAACTGAGTAAACTTTATTCGCCCACTTATTCGCCTACATATTATATATTATATTATATTATATTATATTATATTTATGTAATGACATTTTTTAACTTCACCGTTGTTGTTCAAAACTACCTTATCAACAATGAAAAGTTTTAAATAGTTCCCTACTTACAACACTGAACTGATCAATAATCCTAATCTTTTCTATCTAAACAGAATAACCTTATATATGTATATATTAATTATATATATATTATATATATTAATACATATAAGGTTTATTTTCTGTTATGAAGAAGAATAACCTTATATATGTATATATTAATTATATATATATTATATATATTAATACATATAAGGTTTATTTTCTGTTTAGATAGAAAAGATTAGGATTATTGAGATCAGTTCAGTGTTGTAAGTAGGGAACTATTTAAAACTTTTCATTGTTGATAAAGTAGTTTCGAACAACAACGGTGAACTTAAAATGTCATTACATAAACTTTGAGTGACGCATCATGTCACAAGTTTATTATACTTCAACAAATAGAAAACTTTATTAGTCCTACAACTGTAAAATTCCAATATAATCACATATACTTTATCTCATATGGCCAGTGTAAGAATGACTGACTTGCATCTTAAATAGTAGGGAACCGTTAAGCTATCTACATTTGTGGAACACTTAAAATAAGAATAAGAATCTAGAATAGGACTACACGTTTACTGTGCTCAATGCCATCTTCCTAGAGTTTAATATGAATATAGAGGATATACATCATTATCGGTTTCATCTTGATAGGTGATGTGATTATAGTACAGTGGTTGCTTTTAGGTTTACATAGAATTGCTTTATCTCTATTTGATAGACAACTATACATGAAGATTTATTGATCCATATCATTCTGCTTTGCACAATCAGTTCTATCGAGTAGTATACATGTTGGTCTCGTCTTTGGACATTTTTTTTCCCTGTTAAGTGTTAATTGTATAATTTTACATGTAAGAAATTTATTCTTTAAATTACACAGCCACAAACAAAAATGTCAAAATTCTGTGCACCGGACACCAGCATATGAATTCGATATATTTTGTTACATAGAATCCAAATTTCAAACTCCAGGACGATTTACCGTGTCAATTCCTTTTTATGGGCCAAACTCTTGAGCGATTTTGGGTAGGGAGGATACACGCAAAACAACCATATTATATATATATATATATATATATATATATATATATATATATATATATATATATATATATATATATATATATATATATATATATATATACATAAAAGAAAAGAAAAGAAAAGTTCTGTTCAGTGGGCCCCAGAGTATGGATTTGATTTATTTTGTTACAGGGAATCCAAATTTCGAAACCTCAGGACGATTGTAACAGATTGTTTACTCTGTTCTCGTTTAATTTATTTTGCCTAAACTGCTGTATTCAATGTTTAATTATTTGCATGTTTATTTGTCTAATTTTGATTATTTAATGTTATTTTAGTGCATTATTATTTATTTATTAAGATTTATTTATTAAGATTTTACATTCAGACTTATCAGCTTTATGTATTAGAGACCATTTTATCTTTGTAAATACTCAGTAAGTGTACTTCTTTTGCTTCTAATGGTGGTGGTGTGAGAATAATATATATCAAGAACTGTACAAAAGAAAAGTTTTCTTTTGAATTACATAAATTATATGGAATAATATGTCAAAGTGATATCGTGTTATTACTGAAATTATCGTAACAAATTTTCCTTAAGTTAAATCAATTTTGTGATAAAATGTTCGGAAACGTAATTATGCATTAAATAGCTTAAATTTTCCTCTATGTTCGATATGTTAGATCGCTGGATTTCATTGCTAAATTATCCATTATTATGATCATAATACAATAATTTACTCATCATGCACTTTACTACGACTGAGCCTTTATCTATATCTATGTAGGCATTAAAATAAATTATTAGCATCAGACGAAATGTCAAAGTTTTGTTTCATCTTCAGAAGAATCTAAAAGTTAATCGCCACGCTACCAGTGCATATCAGAAGGGAGAATTTAGAATATGATCAGCTATGAGAAAAAGCAAAAAGGCTATTACTCACCGCAAAAAATATGTAGCAGAATTTTCATACGCTTCTTCAGGTAGCGCTTTCGGAAGATGCAACTTCCTTCTTAAGCCTGTGGTAGACTTCAAAAAAGGGTAAAAAACACGAAGGAATGTTAAAAAATGGTTAAAAGGTTAGGATATGTAAAAAACAAATCTTCTGTCAAACATTAAAACACACGGGAATAGAAACTCACTCACATTCAGCTACATATTTTTTGCGGTGAGTAATAGTCTTTCTGCTTTCTCATTGAATATAATCACCGCTCGCAATATCAGCTATGTTTTCCAAAATTAAAAGATATGAATTTAGTGAAATGGAATAAGGTTACTTTATATAATATATTATTAAAAGTGAGGCTACGTCGGAATGAATTTCTTATAATATTAAATGAATATAATCTACAGTAATTAATCGTCTGGGAAACGTATGGTCTAATTATGGGAATTTTGCTATATATGAATATGAAGTAACTTAGGTAGCATATAATTAGGGTAACCCAAAAGCATAAAAAGCAGAATGGTATTTTGCACATATGGTTCATACCTTGAACATGGTTGTGGTTGTCTAAGGGTCCAAAAGAAGCTAATTTTAAAAGCATGATAAAGCATAATTTTAGAAAAAGCATAATTTAAAATATATAGCACAATTTTTGAAAAATTCTGTTTAACTGCAAGTTTCACATACTGTATTAATATTTTTTTTAAACCAGTATTTACAATGCAAAATCTTTGAGAACAGAACAATGCAACAATGAAAAGCTTGTTTCTATTTCTGTATACTTTCGGTGTAATCCTTTGAAATGGAAGGAAAAAAAAACGAAGAAGAAAATTTCTCGCCAATAATGAATAAACAATAGTTTTCCTCTAACGTAAGTATAACTGCGCAGTTATGAATAATGATTCGAAATGTACAAAAAGTGCACAAGAACTTCACACTATATTGTTATATGTACCTCTTGAACTTGAGCACTTTCCGTATTTTTATGGTGGTATCTTTTACTTTCCCTTTTTGTGTATACGCACCTCTAAGGTGCACACAAGTGATAAAAGAAAAAAAAACTGACTCGAGTAAAGCATATCTCTTTACAGTGCATTAAGTAAAAAGTTCATTAAATATGAAAGAAACTGGTTGCATAAAATATTAATAAATAGATCAAAATATTTAGAATATTTAATATATAGTAAATATTATACATTATACACGATTAATGTAAAACAATTATTGAAATTAACAATAAAGCATAATTTGGAAAAAAAAAATAAAGCATAATTAAACAAAAAATAAAGCATAATGTGGGTTGCTCTACATATAATTCTCCATATCTCTCTAGTCTGATTGCTAACATGTAATCTATATGTCTCCCTTGTCATTAACAGAAAGCATGCTGATGCCTGCAAATGTAAGATGTATAAAATTAACTAACGCAAGGAAGTAATCTGCATGATTTATGTGCATGAATATGTTAGTTGTACATGAGCATATGATTTATATTGCATGAGCTTTTCGTACGTATCGATTTGGATGCCGAATAAATGCATGAAATTAGCTGCAAGGAAATTTGAATTATTTTCATTATTAGAAATTTTGGATATTTTGGTCTTTATATAATTTGGTCTCTATATATATAAAGGAACTTCAACTGTTTGATGGACTCACTACTCGTGCCGAACTTACTCTTCAAGTCGAAGTCTGATAATTACTCCGAATTGCAAGCTTCCCATGACCGGAATATGATCCATCCTGTCATGAGAGGTTTGAAAAGAATAGAAGGGGACAACAGAAGAAAAGTATAATTAGTATTATTAGGCTGAAGGCTGTTACACGGTTGACCGTCGTTTGAGATTCTTTTTTTCATGGGCGAAGGATATGAGCGATTTTGGATAAGCAGGACACGTTTTTCACCCATAAAACAAAATTATCACGATCAGTCGTTCTAGAGTTTTGAAAATTGGATTCTATGTAACAAAATACATCACTGACATACCTTGGTGTTCGGTACATAGAAATTTTATTTATTTTTTATTTATTATTTTATTTATTTATTTTTGTGGCTGTTATCAGCAGAAATTCCTCAAATTGTCGTTAAGATTTGAAATTAGCTAATAACGCAGAGTAAAATCTAAACATAAATGAAGATTATTGCTGAAGTAAGTTTATTTCTTTCTACAGGTACGGAATGCAACACTATTAGGAAGACAAGTGAAATGACAAATATGCCCAAAATAGACAACAAAATTACTAGTAATATCACTGTTAGAAATGAAACAGCAAGCACGAACGAAGTGGAAAACAAGACCTCAAACAACATAAGTACGAGCATTGATAAGATGATGAATGTGAGCGAAGAATTAGGTGACAAGAATCATAGCTTAGATAAGCCGTTAAGTAAGTCTTACGTAGAAACCGATAACTCAAAAGAGCCTGAAAGAGGTAAACGGAATGATCAAGATTACAATCAACAAACACCTGATGCTTATGAACTGTATGACGCCAGAGCAGATGCTGGTAATGATGAATATGATGAAATAAGAATTATCTCTTATGATAGTAAATATCCATTTCCTGGCTTCAAAGTAACATACAAAATACAAGGAAGAAAAGATAGTAAGTATGTAAGTGAAAATGAAGGATTGTGGTCTTACCCTAGTCCTCGGCAAGCCAGAAGAGCAAGGCATGGAATCAACCGTCATCCAAGTCATCATCATCACTCAACATATGATGGGGGAGATACTAATACTTTCCACGATGACGAATCATATTTTAATGACAATTATTACAATGATTGAACATTTTATCACTTTTATTATTATGATTATGCTATTATTAATAGTTGACAATCAATTGTAGTGTAAATATAGTAGTATATAGTAGTGTAAATACTATATACAGTATTATAAATAGTAGAGCACATATTTTATTTTTAATTTGTACATTTTAAAACTCTTAAGGCAGTTATACATGGTCACAGTTTTCCATCAAATGTTGTATCAAACTTATCTTTAATAGTCATTTGGTTAAATAAGTTGGCTAAAACTTTTAAACGCACTATAAACGATCAAATATAAAACTTAATTTTGTTGCTCATTTGTTTACATTTCTTCATTTAATTGTTACAATTTTTTTCAAGGCTTCTTTGTGTTTGTATTTATTGTAATATTCTTAAACTTTACAGTTACACAAAACATGATGCTGCTTGTAGGCATCAATAAGCATTTCAGTTGCTTCCTGTGCCTACGTTTAGCGCCACCGCACAGTGATTTTCGTTTGTTTTCTTTGAAGCAATGTTGGATAGGAATAGAGCATGTTTTATTTTAGAACAGTTGTATCAAATGATGTTACCAACCCAAAAGTTGCATACAGCTTGGTTTTGTACATGTTTAAATTCCACTTTGCTGAAGCATTTGATACAATATTTGATGATGTATAACCGGCTTTAGATACAAATTTGACACGAGGTGCCAAGTCTTCTATAATTTGTTGAATAGTCGCGATTGAACATTTACTTTCCGAACGTTGGCGTCACAATTACGGCCAACGGAAAGGTAGAGAGCTGTTTTTCTCTCATAAATTTCAAAAAGGAAAACAATACCTCTTCTAAATCTAATTTACAAGTCAAAATCAAAATGTGTGAAGTTCATTAGAAAGAATGAGGAAAGGTACACAGGAAAGATCCTCGATAGGTTTATAAAATTGGAAATTTTAGCTTAAGATGTTTTTGAGATGAAAACTATGTATGCGGTAAATGGTTGTTTACGAAATAGGCACACTGTTTAAGCAGGAGAATAAATTTTAATTGCTCTTCTGCATTGTAAATAAGTTATAAATTTTGGTTATGACTTTGAATTTCGGTTAACGAATGCATTTCTTTAATTTATTACAACATCGGCAATTATAAAGTAATTTTACAAATATGATTACTTATCTTAATTTCTGTCTTCTTTGAATCCTTCTTTGAATCTTCTTGATTAATCCTGATTGAATTTAGCACTTCATTTAAAATATATTCTTTCTGCATCAACTTGTTTGTCAGTGTCTCAATCTCATCTCTATATAAAGTCCATATTTCTTTCTTCCATTCTCTTTCTCCATAATCCTCTATTTCTTTCTTCCTCTTTCATCTATCCCTTCTTCCTCAAATCATCTTCAAGCCTGTCTTTCCATCGGATTTCGGTACTTTCCCCCTCTCCACTTTCCCTCGGTCTGTACCGTATCGTGTCCACTTATCACATTGTTTTCATCTATATTCTTCACTTGTCTGACCAGTTTTGGATCAAAAGGTCAAATATATTTCAGGCAAAAATTTTCTTGTAGGCCTTACATCTGGAGAACTACATACAGTGTAGCCAAACTCAAACTATCACTTAACTCAGTACGATATCCTTATTCCGAAAACAAAGAAAACGAAAACTCGATTTAGGGGTCATTAAAAAATGTTCTTTCCTCTGATCCACAAACTAATTATTGGCCAAGATTGCAATTTTTTGATGTATTTATTTTTTTTGGGGGGGGGGGGGACATTTCTAAAATTCTTGGCCAAGATCGCAATCTCTTGATTTTTTTGATCATTCCTAAGATTCTTGTTTTTATTCATAGCCATCAAGGTTATTTCCCTGCATGGAGTTGAGTCCTAGCAATTGGAAGGACATTACATATACTGATAAATTTGTTTTCTCCTTTATTTCTTGTACTTCCTCTTCGTACAATATATATTTCCTATTATTATCTTTTCGTTAGTCAAGTTATCCTGTTTATTTAGTTTTTCAGCTTCATTCCATACCGTGTATATATATATATATATATATATATATATATCTGTGGCCCCTCGTAGCATAGTTGCTAACGCTCTCGCCTTCGGGGCGAGCGGTCCAGGGTTCGATTCTCGGTGGGGGCACTCGGTCGAAAAAGTGTAACATGCTTTTTCAGACCAGTCACCCTGAATGAGGTTTTGCTGGGTTTTCCTCATTCACACCAGGCAAATGCCGGGGTGGTACCTAACTTATAGGTCCCAGGCCTCTCCCTTCCTTCCCTTTCCCCGGATTGTGTGCTCGCCAAGGAACGTCATCCCTCAAATCGTGAAGAGCTAAGTGGCCTTAGATGCCGAAAGCCCAGAAATCTAAATCTTAACCGTACGTATATTATATATATATATATATATATATATATATATATATATATATATATATATATATATATATATATATATATATATTCTTGTTTAAGTTCGAATGCTTTCAATTAATGGGAAATTGAAGAAATGTTTAATTTCGAAACCATATTAATTGTAGTAACTTACAAGTGCAGTTTTATTTATTATGAACTGTAACTAATATTTATTTATTTCCTTCCATTATCAAAGTTTCTCAATTGCTATTTTTAATAGCAAAGATTCTACTTTGTTTATAAATGTATCTAAAAATCATCTTTTTTTTTGCTATTTTTTATGAGTAATTTTGCATCTCTTTAATTAGTGTTTGTTTTCCTTGATTGGTTAATTCATTTTATCTTTCTGCATAATTGGTAGTAATTCTACTTTGTACAAGTTATTCACACACAAGTTTGGTCCAGGTGTGAAACAAATATAAATTGAAATTTGAAAGGGTTAGAGAATACTGTGAAGATGTGTCATGTTATGTACGCGTGTTACTTATATTACATATGCTGTTTTAAGATCTTAGATTATGCAGACGCTTTTACTATACTGCAGCGCTAACTAAATACAGATTTAGTTTCGAGGTGTTGCATAATACTAGACGACCTTTTTGTGAGTGAGGACTATTTGTATTGTATGGTTCATGCTTAAACGCAAGCTGATATACTGTATATTGTTAAGAGACCTGGTTTCTAATAGCAGCCGATCGTAGTATGTGAAGTTTGCTTAGTTATCGCAGTTATTCAACAACAACACTAAGTCATATTTAAGTAGCCCCTATATTCTAAAATGAGATTATCAGAAAATTATTGGAAAGAGAGCTGAAGTTAAATTACCTCAGAATTGCTTGGGACAATTGACTTTGCAATCTCAATTTATGAAGTCTTTTGTGGAGAGACGTCTGTTTTGGTAACCATGATCCTGTCCAGTGCAAGGCAGCTTGACGATTCCTAGTTTCATGATTAATGCGGATCTCTCACGTGAATGCATTGAAATAATACACTATCCAATGTCTTTGTAGTGTAGGACTACAAACCTAAGAATGAGTACTAAGTAGAGCCAGTATGCATAATTCTTGAGTTAGCTCTTGGCTTGGAGTTTAACATCCCATGTCTTAGAATACCAAGGAAACATGTGAGACGAGAACTACAGCTTAACGTGTGGTTCGGATTAAATGAACTCGCTCAGTAAGTCAAACCCGGGTCTACAGGGATAATCATACAGCCACAAGATATTTCTTAACTGTTGGACTCTTTATAGTAATTGCAGTAACAGCTGTAAAACGGATAAACCGATTTTGGTTGTCTGGTAAGCATTTTGAATTTTCTTAACTTCAAATCATTGTGAATAATTTGTTTAGTGTTCTTTACTTTAATTATAATATCTATTTGTAAATTTTGGAATTCTGATTAGTTTGCGTACTATGTTCAATATATTGCTGTCAGCTTAAGTGTTGTGGGTGTCAAGTTACTTAGCCATTAGCGTCCAGTCTGACTTTTCATAACCATTTTTCACTACATTGAATGTAAACATCATGTTTAAATGTTGTTCGTATTTTAGCTTCCCATTTAGTTCCAAGTAAGTTTATCAACATTAGATTACCGTACTACTTCATTTTTGCTATCCATCTTTTTTCCTATGATAAATCTACTTATTCATGGTTACTTAAGTCTCAGCTAAATTTTTTTTTTTTTTTGCTTTTTTCTTTATTTCTTCCTTCGGGTACTGTTTGTTATAGCCACTCAGCACTGTCGATGTACCGCTATGCTAAACTATTTATCTCTTTGCAAATTTTTAATTTCGAATTTCAAAGTTTTAATATTTTTGACCTCTAGAAAGACTGTTGAATAGTTTTCTTGCCTAATTTTATGATGTGCGAGGCACGTCCAGAAATTAAGTGTACTAGATTTTAGTAGGCTCCAAAAAAATTTATTTAAAACAAAACTTAAACATGGTTTTATCAGTAAATATGTCAACTATTTTTTCACGTAGTCGCCATCCCTTTCGATTCACTTAGTGAGACGAAGGGTCAATTTTTTTATGCCTTGGTCAAAGAAGTCTGCTGCCACCTCTTTTGTAAAATTCTTCACCTCCACTTTCACTTCCTCGTCAGTTCAATTTTTATGCACCATGTGCATCTTCAGAGATGAACAGATGATAATCTGAAGGTGGGCAATCCAAGTTTCATCCCCTCTCTCAATATAGTGCAAAAACTCGTTACCTTCAACTTCATACTGCTCTAAAATCTCTTTGGAGGTTGCAATTCGATTCACTTTGTACTACTCTGTCAACTGTTTTGGAACCCACCTTGCACACAGTTTATGAAATCCGAGTGTTTTTGTGATTAAATGAATTTTCAGTGATGTTCCCACAAATCTCTTAATCCCTGCGGCATGAAACAAAGTCAATCTGTGGTCGCCTCGAACAGCTTCCTCAATTTTTTCAACAAGCGAATCAGTCAAAATCGACGGTCTTCCGCTCCTTTGCTCATCATGTACATCAGTACGATCGTTTTTAAATTTCCGACACTATTTAAACTCACTCGTACGATTCATAACTCCTTTGCCATAAACTGACTTGATCTCTGTTAAAAACGTCAGACGAAGATTTTTCCCTTCACAATAAGATAATGGATAATGCTGCGAATCTCGCAGTTAGCGGCAGATTTTATCGACATCTTTCACGGGAGACGTGACTGTGGCCACAGTTGTGGTCGTACTGATGCGTGGTTTGTCTCGCTGGAAAGGGTAGTAGCTAAGCTATACAGCAGTGTAGCGAACATAGCAGTAACAAATTTCCTTTGCCCACAAGGACTCTAGTACATTTATTTTGTGCACGCGCCTCGTATAATGTGAAGAAATGTTAACGTATTTATAAAGTTAATAAAGTAAATTTTTATCAATGTATTTTTCAAACAATATGACGTATACGAAATTAATTCTGAACGCCATATAAACAAAAGAAAATGGATTTCTATACCATAATTCTTCAATTGCTCTCACGAGTTATGAAGACAATGGTAGACTTATCTTCCACGTATTATAACATTTCTTCCCTTATCGTTTGAAGTAATTAGTGTGAAGTATTACTTTTAAAATAACACGAAAATTAACATAGTTCTCTAAAGTAATTTCAAATTAGAAAAGTTATATTTTCTTTGTTTTAATGAATAGCACTCACCATTCTCATGTTTCGTGTTTTGCAACTGCGGTACATATGGGATATTCATAACGTAGATATTTATTAACATCTGTAGGGTACATACTTTTACTATTTCCTTAAAAGCATTCAACAAATAATGTTTTAAAAACTTGTAAATTAATTAGTGACTATTGTAGTTTTATCAGCTAGCAATTTTGTAATGTTATTGTAAATAGTTTATATTATATATATACACACACACATACTTCATCTAGGCATTTAGAATTGTTATATTTAGGCAAAAACTATCAATCACTAAGTTTGAAACTTAACAAGCCTGATATGGTTTATTCAAATAGTATTTGGTCCATGTGATGTAGAATCTTAAGCTGGACACATCTTAATGTAAACTGCAATTGCAAAGATCATTTAATTGTATGTAACTCAGATTTTACGAAAGCATAGATTCAACAGAAAGTGTCCTGTTAACTGAGCAAAACATCGTAGAAAAATACAAAAAATACAAGAATATACTGTACATGTATTTTTTAAATGTAAAACTTTAATGTATATTTTGATTAATTAATGCAATAAAGCGAATTTAGTACTTTTTCCTTTAAAATTTTATTCCATTAATGACACACAATTGTTCCCTCTCTTTTGAAAATATTGTTCTCTTAAAAAAAAAAAAATGATAACCAAACTTAATATAGGGGTACCGTTATTCTGAAGCATCTTTGTAAATCTTTACTATGTTTGTGACTCTTGATCTCTTGAACCACCCGACCGATCTCGATCAAATTTTCAACATAGATGAGGTTCAAGCCTGGGAGTGTTTTTATCTATTCATTTTGAAGGTAGAACTTAGAAGGCAGGAGGGGGAGATATAAAAAATAAAATTTAATAACTATTGAACCACCCGAACAATCTCGATCAAAGTTTCGATAGATGAGGCTCAGACCTGGAACGGTTTCTATTATTTCACTTTGGTGGTAGAGCTTAGAGGAGGGGGAGATATACAAAAATCAATATATATATATAAATGAAAGTGACTATGTTTGTGACTTAGTAACTCTTGAATCACTCGACCTATCTCAATCAAATTTTCAACATAGATGAGGTCTGTACCTAGAAAGTTTTTCTTTTTATTATTATTTCACTTTGACGGTAGAATTTGGTGAGGGGAGGAGGTGAAATATAAAAATAGATAAAACTTAATTCTTGAACCACCCGATCGATCTCGATCAAACTTTCAACATAGATGAGGTTCGGACCTGGAATGTTTTTTTTTTTTTTTTATCGTATTACTTTGACGGTGCAACTTAGGGGAGGGGAAGATATTCCAAAATGATCGATATTAGTGTCGAATCTGTAGTTTTCGGGGTCGCTGAGAAGAACAGTGACATTTCAGATGCGTTTAAATCCAAATTCAGCCCCGCAACTTGGGGGACGTGGAGGGGGAGATATATAAAAATAGTCGAAAAATGACATACATCAGAAAGCGCTGCAGCAATAGTAAAAAGTGACTAACTAACGGAACATATTACTTATTTTGCTTATTTTAACCCAGCGAAGCGACTAATTGACGCTAGTTAAAATAAATTTTTGTTTGTGACTTGAAATAAATAGGACGATTAATAACTTCTATAATTCCGGCATTAATTCTACAACAAATGGTGAATTATCGAAGGTGGTAAATTCAAATGAAATTGTCTGAAAAATAGGAAGGTAGCTTGAACCAAGCAGAATAATAATAATAATAATAATAATAATAAAAAAGATCATAAAGAAGAAATCAAACTAATGAGAGTAGAACTTGAATTTGTGAAGTGTTTCTCTGAACTAAAATTTATTTAAAGTCATGTTATACTTGTATTTAAATACACGCACACACACACACACACACACACACACACACACACATATTATATAACAGTGTTATATATATATATATATATATATATATATATATAAACATTGACTTTATAAGATAATGAAACAGTAATTCGCCACATTGTTTCTACCAGCTCGTATACATTTTATGTTGAAGCAGGACTCCTTCGAGTTCTGAATTTATTATTATTATTTTGTTATTAATTTATTCAGTGGCGTATTTATAATTTTGTTTCGGGAGGGGCTTTGCCTGGAAATGTGAAAATTCTGCAAGATATTTCATTTACTTTACTATACTAAGTAAGATTTCGGGGGGGGCTTAAGCCCGGAAGCCACCCCCCTAAATACGCCACTGAATTTATTATTATTTAAAATGACAAATTATAAAAATTGATTTAACATACGTGTTTGCCAGGTTCCTTTGTATTTTCCATTTCACTTAGGTTACAAACACACACACCTATAAACATTTCCTTAACTACCATTATTTCCTAATAACGTAAAAGGTAATTGTTTTTATTATTTATTTCTACCGTGAGATATAAGCTATTCAAGTTTTTCAAATTATGAAAATCCAATTATATAGGCCAATTCATATAGTTTTAAAAGTACAGTAAATGTGAAACAGTAATAATTAACTCACAAACCAGATAATAATAGTGCAATACAATCTATGACATTTTAAAGTTGTACGAGTGTGTATCTATATTACTCAGTGTACATAATTTTATTAAATTTAATCACATACAAAGCGATTTTTGCCTAGTTATTTTACATTTAAAATTTAACAATCAAATATATAATGAAAATTTAAAATGAAACATCTATTCTTCGGTACTTTGCTCCCATAATGTTCGGCAGGTAGTACTAAATCTTCTGCTTTCAAAGGCTCCAACCTGTCTTGTTATGTTACTGTCTTGACGTATGGTACAGCATTCATGCCGTAATTTTTCATATAAACTTATGGACTGTGAGCTGTCTCTCCATACTCCTTGCTCGGTTGCTACATAAATTGATGCACCAATGATGTCTTTTTTCTCCTAACCTCCCTTCTCCGCAATTACAGAAGAAAGACTTCTTCTAGCTCTTTACTAGTGGGTAACGTTCCCATTATAGCCGACACGTTCCCACGTTGAATGGCTATGCTTATGCGTTGAATCAGGAAACTTTTTGCTCGATTATCTCCTGATTTAATTGATAGACGGTGGCCGATTTCTTTTATAAATTTGAGGCCTCCTCCTTCCCAAGAACCGCTAGGCTCAATTGCTATTGCGACAAAGCAATAGTTATCGAGTAGATTGCTTTATTTATTCCTTTTTTTTTCGCTCTTCGAGCAGCTACGAGTCCAGCTTGTACTGAGGCATATTGTAGGTTGGAGGGGGCATACGTGTCTGAACATGTGAAGTCCCAAATCAATGCCTTTCCTTTCTTCCAAGGTACTAATGTCATACCATCGGGTCTTTTTCCGTCAGATCGGCTACATCCAGTCGGTTCCCTCACTGCTGGGACTCCTGCTGATATTAATGCTCTTAATATTATATCATTTACACTTGAATGACGTGGGTGTCTGCCTGCGCTGCTTTTGCACGACAAACCGTGTAATCCTTTTTTATCTATAAAGGTGTTACAAATGGGGCAGTGGTGTGGTTCACATATATCTGCTCCCAACAGTAGTGCAACTGATACTCGGAAGCTCTCATTGGATAGGTGTAGGCCCAGAGATTGTTGATTTAAATTTACAATATGTCATATTATTTAGTATAAAGATTTATTATTTCTTCTTATTCTTCTTTGGTATATGTGAGGAATAGATGCAACTTATAGATAGCTGAAATAATTGGCTTTTGTTTTAAGTGCAAATTAAGACTGAGAAGAAAAGCTAATAATCCAAAACAAACATGTAAATAATTGCTATTCACACTAATGATCACATACATACATATATTTAGGATGTAGTAAAAATAAACACCAATGTTTGGATATTAAATATTCTTTTTTTTTTATTTACTTTACTTTGTCAGTATCTCTGGACTCTCATACCCAAATTGCCTTTAAGATGTCACAAGTCTGAAGCATAAAAAGAAAGAAAAATGAATAATTATACAGGGTGAATCGAAAGACTTTACAACTTTGAAAACTCATGTTAATTTATTCATTTATTTTACTGACATAAAACTTGATGTGTATTGCTAGAAAATGACACCAAAACTGACTCACGTAGTACACTAGTTCAGAAACAAGCCACCACAAACGCTAGCGACAGTTGCAGCAAAGATGACTGCCTTCATTGGTCCCAAGCGTGCTAGCTGTGTGTTTTGGTTTGAAGAATCCAAGTTTGCGACAACTGTGCAACATAATTTTTGTACAAAGTATGGTGTAAAGATCCTCCCAGTAGGCCTACTATTTATCAGTGGCATAAGTATTGTATTGAAACTGGATGTTCGATAAGACACAACAAATCTTCAGGACGTTCCCGTACGTCTGAAGACATTGTAGAGTAAGTGAGACTTCAGGTGGAATATGTGCTGTATCACTAATGGAAGCACATTGAATCTCTTCAGGTATTAGGTTAAAGAAAACTATGTATTTTGCTACAAAGCGACACCAAAATCATGTCTGTAAGTGAAATAAATAAATCAAAATGAGTTTTCAAAGTTGTAAAATCATTTTTATACTTGAAACATAAAGGAAATGAAGGTTGAAGATGAAATATATTGTTTTAATGAAGTTGTTCATACAAGTAATACTTGTTTCAATTCTACAATTGTGACTATAAAATAGGAAGAAATAATCTTGCTTTGCTTTAGTTTATCCTCATGGGAGATGCTTTTGGTTTTACCTTATGTGTGGATGCTATCTTCTCCGTTTGCTTATAAGTTTTATGCACTAGAGGTCTCATAACACTTCAGAATAATTTTAGCTTTATACCATGTGTAGCTACAAGTAAAAGTTCTGACTAGAAAAGAAATATGCTTCTCCACAAAGAAAAAGTGATAAGTAAACATGGATTCTTTTAATCAGTATGGCATATTATAACTCAAATAACTTACATAAGAGAGTGAAGAAAGATAAATTTCTTTTCAGCTGTTAAAGATTACCTGATACTTCAACTATGAAGTTGTTCCGGATATTATATCCACATTTCACTGCTCTTTTGTTAACATTCAATAATTGACATCCTAGCATGCATTACAAAATCATGAATTATAAGAAATGAATATCAGAAATTAAAGCTTTGATTTTTTTTTTAATTTTCAACGAAAGAATGATAATTTTAATGCTCACGGTTTTCAAAAATTATTTTATATTTTAACCTTCGCTATTAAGAATCTTAGAAAATAAGACTATCTATTAAATTTTACAGCGTACTTTCACATTTTCGTATTCAAAAACATGAAAGGTAATATTAAAACTTAAAAATAACTTTCTACTGGTTACACAGAAGTATTTGCGGAAATATAAAAAGCTAGTATGGATAGCTAAGCTAAATTACATGTCTCTTTGTAGAGTATATGTGACATAAGATAAGCTATAAAGATATCTGGTAAAGCTCAAACTGTCTCCTCGTCTGTAAATACGTGACGTCTGAGTTGAAAGCTATTGTTACAAGCCTGCGTTTAGAAGTGTTAGAAGATTATACGAAAGCGATCGGAAAGCAACGCATAATATTTTATATCTAATTTTGCAGGACTTAAGAAACAGGTTACAAGCAGGGTTGTTAACCGTAACGAAATCGAAGGCGTAAAATTGGTTCTACTGAATTTCAGTTCCGAACCCAGAACCGGAACCGATTTTCCCGAAAAATGGTGGAACCAATAATATATATATATATATATATATATATATATATATATATATATATATATATATTAAATAATTGTTTCGCAGTTTGTACAAAAACCAATTTCTCGGGCTTGGAACCGAAATTGATCTGCGAAAATCGATTATGGAACCGAAACCAAAAATGAAAAGCATATTTACAGAGGAAAGACAAATAGGTTTTGTAACAAAATCTATGTAGACGGTTTGTTCGAGTATATCATTTCACACTTGATCAACATCGTTTGCAGCTTGTAATGATGTTGCGACAATAAAGTTCACAAATTAGCGAAGATATGAAAAAAGTATTTCGCTTTCTTCTCAAAACATACCGAATTATGGTTTTCGGTTTTTTTAATATAACAGATATGCCGAAATGTATTTCGGTTCTCTTCGCAAGGCTATAATTCAAAACGTTTATTTAGGTTCCGAAACTAGAACCCAAAACATTTTCAATTCTGATACCGTTAACGATCTTAGTTACACGTTAGCAGTCTACTAGATAAAAATTCGCGCACGAAATCGGTATAATTGAGTTATAGTTAGGTGGCTTAACGTCAATATAATGCTGAATCGTGCAAAATGTGATACCAACATGCCCCTTTCAGAGGTGATGTGTACTTGTGTAAGGACAAAATATGAATATAGACCCAAACTTCTGGGGGCGTGGTTTGCCTCGTATGACGTCATCAACATGGCCGCCAGCTAAATTAATTTCCTTAAATTAAAAAAATAACTTGGCTACGTTCAACATAGAAACTTCGTACGTGCTTTATTTGTGAGAACATACTCCAGATCTTGAATTAGGTAGAAAATATCTTATATATATGGCCGCCATTTTTAAAAATGGCGTCTCAAAGTGAAAAGAAAGTATTACTCGAAAACAATTCTTGCGTTTAACGGTGAATAACTATGAAACGAGTAGGAATTCACAAAAACACTTCGAAATAATCGAAATCTAGCATTTCAAGAGCTTTCAAACGGCACCAATGCATCATTGTTTTACCTTTAAAACTAACGGAGATATTTCATTTTTGGTAATACTAAATGGAATACTATACAAAATAAAATATTGTCAAAATATGCCAGATTGCAGGCAGATGACTCACAAGTCAGAATCCTGCAAAATATGTTACCAACATGCCGCTTTCAGGAATAACGGGTACTTATGTAAGAGAAAAAACTTAATTTGCAGCTATGACAAGAATTATTGAGTCTGGAGCACTTCAACAGTGTTCTTTTTCAGTAAGAACATTGACAATTACTAGCACAAAGTGCTGTATAATTAAGTGTAAGATTTGCACATTTACACGGAGTGCATAGTGTTTTACAACCACATTGCACAAGCTCCTGGCAGTGTTTTGATGCATCTGGCAGCTGAGTCCAAAAATGTTCATACTCATCATTCACTTCTCTCCAGCCCCACTGTTGAGGATCTGGAATAATGAAAACTGGTTTACACAACTACGACCATATGTAACCAGCATGTAAAACTGTACGTTTGGTGTGTTCAAAAAGTGCTGCTTCTGTAGAGGGCACACTCTCGATAGTTCGGCTCTTTTTTGTCACTAGAAATTTCCTACATTCATTTACAGTTTAAGTGGTGCTATTACGTTCATACCAAAGAACTGTAAATTGTTGAACTTTCTCGAAAGCAGATGGCGAAATACTAGGTGGACAAGAAGACAACTCCATAAATGCTTTATTAATGTCATTTTCTTACACGCATTCACTGGTTGCGATAACACCTCAGCCTTTGCAGGACGTGGGAAGAAGACCGCATGGGACGTCTGGCGGAAAAATCCTAAGGCCAGTACACATATTTATTCCAAGATTATCCAGGTACTGATGGATGGAAAGGTACCTGAGATTTTTTCCAACACCATACGCAATCCACAGACCCTGTAGCCTTAGTTCGTTAAATGCATGAACGGCAATTACCACAACATCAGAGTCGAGCTATGACCGTGCTGACTGGCGTGTCTTGCATGTAGTAACATGCGTGTGTCAGCTCCCTCGTGTTCACAGGGAGAAAGAAAAAAGAGAGATCAAGACTGGAATTACAAGATACTCCACAGCCATTGGAGAAAATAATAGTCCTCTCTTATGGTATTTCAATTTCACTCAAACCACTAGCAAGATATCTCAAAAGGTCTGATTCATTCTCGGCGTTTTGTAGGAAAATAGGCCAGTTTCTACGAATACGCTGATCCGCTTACCTTTACTCGTGGTCCACTACCATGCTTTCTCCGCTCACTCAATTTCAAGCTACGCTGCAAGTAAACGTCGAAAACAACATTACTCTTTCAAACTTGGACAACATCGCTGCAATATGGGGATAAAATATTGTCTCTCTGTATTCTTTGAATGTCTGCTGGGGGAGCAATTTCAGCATGTGGACGATCGCTGGTCCATCCACAATTATGCATGTAGCTATTGACTCGACGTATTGAGAATCTCTACAATTTTCTAAGCATGTGATGATGTCAGATTTTTTTGGCTTTGCGGAGAGCTCCATCTTCTGATAGTGATGGAGGAAACTCAAGGTATTCATGTGTGAAAAAGTCAGAGAGGTCGCTTTCTCGTGTTTGACATGCTATGAATAGGCGGCTAAATAGATCACAGTCGTTTTTTAGGATTGTCACTTTCTGCTGTTCTTTTGTTACTTTTCGTTAAGGTTGATCAAATGGAAGAAGGTTGTTCCTGGGAATTTTGTCGTAAATTAACTTCTTACGTCCCACAAGGCAATCCTTCACGTAATTTTGGTATTGTTCTTTGCCAAGGGGTTCAGCAATGCAAATGCAACGTACTGCGTCATCATCGGCTACAATTCCATTCGATAGAGAGAAAAGCACATTATCTTCTTGAATAAATGGATTTCGATCATCTCGCTGGAATACGTCCATTAGCTTTTTAACGTCTTGGAAGAATCGCTTGTTAGCGGCTGGCGTGTCTTCATGGTGGACTTCGATGTCGTTATTTATGGTACTGCATATACCACTGTCATTCTCAAACTGATGAACCACGTTCATGATAACGGGTCCAGAAAGGAACCACTTCAACAGAGCTCCAGGATTGTCAAACAACCCAACGGCGCACAGTGGGGCCAAGGCGGACAAAATGGAATGTCATGAAAGTGACAATTTGTGCGATAATCTATACGTTTTCTATAGTAAATAAAGCGAGGAATCCGATTGTGATAATGATTTTGCAATTAGCATTCTTTTGCAATTAGTAAATTGTATTTAAAACTCAACAACGTTGAAGTTGCTGAGTTTACGTAGGTTTATTGAGAGGTAAAATACAGTTTTGCTTTATGGGGGAAAAAATATCTGCCCTAACGTGACTGATGTGAATGCAGGCAAGCATGCGACAAACAATTGGTTCGCCAAAAAAAGTTACATAGAAGGGGTAATTTGAGCAAAATAATGAATTTTTCAAGGAATTGCACACATGTCTAGGCTTATAAAAAAAGCTCCGCTGAACTCCGCTCTAATTAAAACGTTTTCATGAAACTACTGTAGTAAACTACTTTCTCTGTAAATTGCATCACAATATGCCGCAAAATGTAGCCATAGCACCGTTGTAAGCTGGCTGACTGCTTTGAAAAAACCCAGTTCCCGCGGAGGAACATAGTAGGAGGTATAAATAGGGCCGTGTGCAGCGAGTACTATAAAGTCAATTGGCTATCATGGAGTTTCTATTCAGTAGTTACAGTAGTTGTTTCAGTGAGAGTGTGTGCTCTTTTCGTATAATGGAAGAAGCAGTAAAATATGCCGAACTTTGTGAAGTGCTACTTACAGGTGGATCAGTGGAGTGTTTTATTCCCGAAAGATATCAGCACATGCATGAAGATAAACTTTCTCGAATTTGTGATGAAATAAAGAAAAGATTTTTGCCGCATTATGTACAAAAACTAAAAATAGTTAATCATAGTAAAACATATTTTCGCAAGAAGTATCGCGAGTGGATGAATGGTGAATTTGTGATTAGTTTCCCCAGTGATGATGCTCATTCGCCGAAGTCTTCCAGTCCTGTTGGAAGGCCTAAAAAGTGTTTTGAAGATTGTTGTGAGAGAAGTAAAAGACGTAAAGTTCATGATCTAAGAGCATCACATTCCCAAAGCGTAATAGATGCTGCTGCTTCGTCGTATTCAGGAAACACATCGGAAAGTTTCAGTGCTGATTTTGCATTATCAATCTTTACACAGGCTAAGCTTTCCAAATATCAATACGAGGTAATCAGAGCTGCCACAAAAGAAAAAGGGTTCAATATTTTCCCCAGCTATAAAAAAATCCAGCGCGCAAAGAAGGATTGTCACCCTAATGATATCAAAATTACTGAGACCTCCGCAGAAGTCCCGCTCCAAAGTTTACTTAATCATACAGCCGAAAGGATCCTAAAAACAATAAATGAGAAGGAATTAGAAAAGTTGAACTGCCAGGCACTGACAATGCATACAAAATGGGGCTTTGATAGCTCGTCTGGCCAGAACGAGTTCTCTCAACGGTTTGCAAGTGAAAGTGACGCGAGATCAGATGCTAATTTATTTATGACTTCTATTGTGCCTTTACAAATAACCCTACCTGGGAATGAAGATAAATCAATTTGGGTTAATCCTCGACCTTCCTCGACGCGACACTGTCGATCACTCAGGTATCAATTCATAAAAGAGACACCTGAAATAATAAAAAATGAGAAATTGAGGGTTGAAAGGG
Organism: Thermobia domestica; assembly: GCF_964235325.1. Classification (NCBI taxonomy): domain Eukaryota; kingdom Metazoa; phylum Arthropoda; class Insecta; order Zygentoma; family Lepismatidae; genus Thermobia; species Thermobia domestica. The sequence goes on from NC_137463.1 coordinate 211,981,432, forward strand.
AAATCAAGAACTTGCAAGAAACACGATTGAACCTAGGGCTCAACTGTATCACTGTAAAACATGTTTTACATTTGACAATGTTGGACGGAAAAGTTGCTCAACATATTAGTGAGATATCTGCAGCAAGTAACTGCTTCATTTGTGGGGCTCGCCCATCGGAGATGAACGACTTATCGAAACTTGAACTGAAGCAATCTAATGAAAAAGTACTGCAGCTTGGGATTTCACCTCTTCATGCTCGAATCAAGTTCATGGAATATGTACTACATCTAAGCTACAATCAACAATTCAAGTCGTGGAGGACTACGAAAGGTACTCTCCCAATCAAAGAAGCTGCAAAGAGACGCATCCAACAACGATTTATGAATGAGCTCGGGATTAAAGTTGATGTCGTAAAACAGGGTTATAGTTCGACAAATACCGGAAATACCTCCAGGATATTCTTTCGACATTTTTCTCTAACAGCAGAGATTACACACATAGACGAAAACTTGATTCGCGGCTTGGTATAATACTGGAGGTAATTAACAGCAACTCTGCAATTGATTCAGATAAATTTAGATTGTACACAGCAGAAACGGCTAAATTAGCTATACAGTTATACCCGTGGTACTATATGCCTTCTACAGTGCACAAAGTATTGATACATGGGGCCGAAATAATACAAGCTGCAGCTCTGCCTATCGGGTTACTTTCAGAGGAAGCGCAAGAAACTCTTCATAAAGATTATAAGGATTACAGGCTTCACCATACAAGAAAATGTTCCCGTACAGCCACCAATAAAGATGCGTTCCATAAAATCCTCGAGTCGTCAGACCCATACATAACTTTCCTGAGGCCCGAACTAAAGAAGAAACATCTTCCTCTAAGTACTGAAGCTACAGGATTATTTATTTAGATTTTCTTTGAAAAACACTTGTGTTTTCAGTTCCTCCTGTAAATTATTTCTAAAGTGTGTTATACATATAAGAAGAATATATATATTTTTACACCGTTGTTAATAGAATGAACAGCCTTTTCCCGACATGGATAAAGCAAGTTGTTTTTTCACTTTTAAAATATACAAAAATTGTTTTTGAAGACTGCAATTTAAGTTTTGTAATTTTCAAGTCATGGACTTATGAAAACACTCATATAAATATACCGTTTCTTTGTATTATAATTAAGATATAAAATAACACAATATTGTGCTTAGCACACTTTTTTGTATATGTTATTTCTCTATGATTTACTTATTCTACAATATTTTGCAGAGTATGACTTCCTCAAATTGTACTTATATATATATATATATATATATATATATATATATATATATATATATATATATATATATAGATAGATAGATAGATAGATAGATAGATAGATAGATAGATAGATAGATATAGATATAGATATAGATAGATAGATAGATAGATATTTCTGACTAGCATCATCCATTGTATGCATCAGAAGTTCACAGAGCTCAATTTAATGTTCTGCTTGAGAAGATACCTCGCGACATCTTGAGTGCAGTCAGTCGTAACGTCCCGGAAATGGTTTCATTTGATGCACCACCACAACATACAAGGGAGGACACCATCGTCTGTTTCTTCTACCAACATTACACTATTATCGAGAATTTTGTCCGCAAAACGGGTGTTCGGCCCCACTGTGCGGCGCCCCCATCACCCTTCAGATCTTTATTACACTGTTCATGCATGTGATCATGCGATATACATGTATAGGGACGTCCACTTGTAGAGCTGACAAATCACCCCCTGCCGAAACTCCTCGTAAATAGATGGATGTTTTGTCCTTAATTCTTCCAAAGTGTTGATGAAAACTGGCATCCACCTCGCATAATATGATCAGTAGAAAACATCCATGGGCACATACTACAAATGTATACATTAGTGTGAACAGTATATCGGAACGGCAAGACGATTAGTCCAGTTTATAAAGGAGTTACAATTGTTCTTATATTAGTTACCCAAAGATATTCCCCTTCTAAGTACTCATCACTGAAGAAAGTTCAGTGATTGACCATCACATTACAAAGTGTTTATGATGCAGTTGTTGCCTGCCAGTTGTTCATCCTGTCCTTTCTTGTGATAATGGTATGCAAAGACAAAATGTTCAAACCATACGTCAGTTGAACAATAACTGCATCTGATAAAAGCATATGTCACATCCCACTACTGCATTACACAATTCCATCTTCTGTCCAAAACAGAATGCCGTGATGACCATGAACTTGTCTGTAGACTCCACGAGACCAGCTTTATACCAAGCATAACGATGTGATCCCTGAAACCGAGGCGAGGAGATACTGATCCCACTCATAGCGCTCCATACCCTTCATTTTCTCGAGTGTCATGAGATACTTTTCTCATCTTGTACCTAACCCAATCTACCAGAAGCATAGGAATAATGTAATCCCACAACAGACTTCACCAACAGGTTTTTGCGTTTATTTACGTTCAAATTGATGCACCGCGTGACCCTCTTCTTATTTACACCAATTGCACCACCTTTAAGATGGCCTCTTTGAAGATGGTGGATATTCTTTTTGTCACTTTTAACATATCTACCATCTAGTATCCATGTATGATCATTTCGTGTCGTTACAATGACCAGGTATAAAGAAAAACGTGCATTTTTCTATCATGTCCTTAATGAACTGACGTTCTACTTTCGCGAGCCCTAGTATCCCAGCGTCATGGACACTGCAGCTACAATTTTGGCTGTTCGAGTTTCCCGAGGCACTCTTTCTATATGCAAAGTTTCATGAACATCGGGCTCAGATCGATACCTAGGGTTCCTTGTAAGATGAAAAATTCAATACAATATATATACTGTATATACTCATAAGCTGTTGTTTGTTTCTGTATTTTCAAAGATAAGTTGGAACGTAACACATAGTTTGTAGGATTTAAGGACTACAACAGCTGCAAACTGAACTTCATGTGCAATCGCTTTCTTCTTCCACACAAGAATCATTGCTGGACGTTATATTGATCTTTAGGAGAAATGGAAAACTGCGTAGAATGGTGCAAAAAGTGGTCGAAAAAAGGCCACGAAATTTCTATTTACTGTAAATGGATTATAAATGTAATGCAAAACTACCCTTTTTGTTCTATATCTTTGTATATCTGTGTCAAATCTTCGTAGTTTTGGATTTGTGTACCGTGTTATTTCTCAGTATAGTATATCTTCAGTAAAAATCCTATGACTCAGCTACAGATTCCATAAATAATAATATACAAATAAACAGTTTTGTTGTGTTCTTGATATCTGTCATTGTCTGTTCAGTATTAATTTCTGCCTCCTTTAAAAGCTTATTTACACATAGGGTGACGTGCCTATGCTGTTCTCCTGTGATGTTCCGTTCGTGACACGGCCGCAACCAGTCGCTCTGTCGTTACTGCTCTCTATACAATTTCACAAGATGGATTGCAAGAAAGAAGACGTTGCTATTTCTTGTAGCTCATATCATCTTATGCAAGATAAAATGAGACAACGGAAATCTTGGGTTCATAAGCTATGGATAGCAAGGGAAGAGGAGGGAGAATTCCACACTATTTTTGTGCAACTTACAAACGATCAAGAACTTTTTTTTTTTAAAAAAAAAAAAAAGATAGTACAGAATGAGCGTTGTGAAGTTCAAGAATTTATTACACGTCCTGCAATGTGATCTGCAAAGTAAAATTCAAGATGGAGACATTCCATTTCCTTCGAAGAAAAACTGAAGTTGACAATAAAGACTTGGCTTCGGATAGCTCACAGATGTATACGAGTTTCAGTTACAGAATTGCTCATTTTACGGTTAATCATATTGTGTTTACAACATGTGATGCGATATAGGTATATTTGTGGCCGAAGAATTTATCTGAACCAACGGGAGATAAATGGAAGAAAATATGCGATGAATTTTACACATTGAGACAATTTCCGAATTCCTTAGATGCCATTGATGGCAAATGTATACAGATATAAGCTCGAAGAGGCAGTAGATCTCTGTATTTCAGCTACAAAAAGACATTCTATGTTGTTTTGCTAGCACTTGTAGATAAAAACAACAAGTTCTTAGTTGTTGATATTGAAATTTATTGCAAGTCGAGTGACGGTGGCATTTTTTGCAAGTTCTGTTTTATAGAAGCGATTGGGTAACAATAGTTTGCATGTTCCAGAACCTAAATTGCTTCCTAAATCCAACGAACGACCTTTATAATATTAGGCGATGAAACATTTCCCTTGAAGATATATTTATGGTGTTCTTACCCTGGACGAGCGGAAGTTCCAATGACGGGGAAAATTATTTAATTACAGATTGTCAAGAGCACGTCGGTTGTTGAAAATGCATTTGGAGTTCTCACGCAAAATTTCTAGGGTTTATGGTCGACTGAAAATTAGTTCCATTAATGCTGATAACGTCATCAGATCTGCATATGTTTTGCATAATTATCTCAGAGATGATACATGTCATCCTGAAGAACCCGAGTGGGGAGATGAATTTCAGGACAGGCTTTTCTTCACGTCCGTGCGTCGTGTAAGTGAAGATTAACATGGTGAATGTATTAGTATCAGACATAAATTCTGTGACTATTTCAATAAGGCTGAAACAGTATCACGCGAAATAGTGCTGCGCAAAAGGATCTAATTTCCCTCGTAGTCGGAAATGAAATGAAATATTTGAATTTTACGTCCACGGCTATACCGGTTAGGCTAAAGGAGACGGCGATGATGAGAAATAAATAAAATGGAATAAAGAAAGTGGGAGGAAATGGCAGAACCACGAGGAAGCCCACGCACACGATGTTTGTCCACCATAAAGTCCACTTGGCGCGAGTTGGGATCGAACCAAGGACCCCATGCACCAGAGGTGAGCACTCTACCACCGAGCTACCGCGGCCCCAAGTGAAACCACAGTTCTTAATATGTTGTTTTGTGTTTCTACAAATTCAATTTAATGGCTTTTGTTACAGCATTCGTCATATCTGAATCACAAATGTAGTTTATTTCTGTCAGTTGCTTGCACTCTCCTTGCTCGTGCTCCTTACGCGGTTTTAGGAGGGCACGGCCTGCAAGTTGGCAGCCACTGTATTAATGCATGTTATTGAGCGCAGCATATTTACGCTAATTGATTTCCCATATAAATAGAGTGACATTGTTTACACTAATTTTGAAATCCCAAAAGTGTTCAGGTTCTTCAAACTAGTACTTAAAGTATCAAATGAATCAAATAAGCGCGAAAATCTAAATAAATAACAGCGAATTTTCCTGTAAAATTATCAAGGTTTCAGTTTTTCTCCCTTTGAAAGGTCATTAACCTTTCATGACATTTAGCCTTTTCTCTTTCAATTCTAATTTCCACTTGCATTTAAAGTTGTACAATTGCAGTTAACCCTGAAGGACAATGTTGTAAAATTACTTCACACTCAGTATCAAATCAACGTGTTAACATTTTGCAATCAAATATAAGAGAAACAACATCAAAAATAAAGGTTGGTATTAACTCTATCAACAAATCTGGGCCAGGGGCGTAGCAAACCGAGAGTATTACGTAAATTTGTTAAGAAAATAAAATAGCAAAGCACAGCACAATAACACTGTAATCATATTCTAAATGCAGTGACGTAAGCAGAATTTAGACAACGGAGAGGTTCAAGATCTCAATTTCATTTCCTGTTTGGATAAGCATGATTTTTGCTAATATTTGTTAATGTAGTATTTCTTTTTTTCATATTGTGCTCAAACAAGGTTTAAACTCGAAACGAGATCTTTAAGTTTTACGTCCCATGCTTATGCCGGTTAGGCTAAAGGAGACGGTGATGATGAGTAATGAATGAAATGGTGGAATGAAGAAAGTGGGAGGAAACAGGAGAATCCCGAGGAAACCCACGCACACGGTGTTTGTCCACCACAAAGTTCACTTGGCGAGGGCTGGGATTGAGCCCGGGACACCAAGCACCAGAGGTGAACGCTCTACCACTGAGCCACCGCGGCCCCAGGTTTAAACTCGAATTTTCCCTTGTGTACGCTACTATCTAAGTGATTATAAGATTTCCACTCTCTGCTTACGTATATAGCAATATTACGATCACTGAGTCAGATGTGTTACGTTGAATAGTAATAATGGGATGAATTATAAGGAAATTACATCATACAAATTTCATACTAATAAAGAGAAACTATTATATGAATATAGAATGATACCGCTCAATTGCATTCATATTGCATGTAGTGTTTCCTTCAGACTTCCTTCCCTCTCTCCAATCCCCTGCCTAAAATAAATTAGATTGCGACCACATGTCACTATTACGCAAGGCACATCTTTTAAGTAATAGTGTCACAATCAAGGGCGTAGCCACGGGGAGGTTCACCGGGTACAGATTCTTCCAAACTTCGTAACTCGAAATACATTTGTATATACAATTTATTAAGAAAGCTATACTTGTTTAGTAGAAAAAAAAAAACTATATTAACTAAAGATTTGACCTATACTTTTCTGATAGAAACAATCTAATTTTATAATTTTTCGTGGGAATATAGGTGTCAGTACTTAAAAATTTCTTATAGTTCTTTCTTTTCAGCTGTTGAATAACATCCATTCAATACTATATAAACATAGTGTCTTGTATTATTGTATCCCTGAAACCCTGGACTCTCCCAATAAATAATTTCTGGGTGCTCGCCTGGTTACAGTGCAACCTTTTCACATTTTGATTTTGCCTCCGTCCTCCCTTCTCGCCCCTGGAAACAATTTTCTGAAAGAAAGCCTAATTTAAACAATAAAATGCAATCAAGTAGAATGCGTTCTACGGGAGGATCTACGTAACGAATCATCGTATGTCTTCACAACACCGAATCTAAAAAAAGTAGCACAAAAAATCATACCAACATGAAAACAAGCACAAACGAAAAGTGATACAGTTTTAGTACCAGCAAACTGGAACGAGTTAAGAAAGAATATAATCTTACATTATGGGTAATTAAATGCAGCAGAGCATACAATATTGCCAAATAATTGTTCTTCGTGGAATATTGTACTGCAGAAACAACGAAGTGGAAATTACGAAGAAGTGACTCTAAAAGGTTTAAGAAACATTATAAATGTAGGTATGGAGAAACCTATCAGTTTGGATAGAAGAGAAGCAATCAAAAGAGATTAGCAAAGGTTGGAGAGAGATAACACTTGAGATATATATATAAAATTAGGAAAAAATAATCTACTTAGAATATTATGAGAGGACATTTTCTGATTGGGGATCTAATGGAAGATCTTAAAAGAGGAAGAGGAGCAAAAATATCGGATGGGTATAAGGTTGGTTTCTTGAAGTTATAGTATCCCTTTTCAGTACTGAATCTATATGAGACATGGACCTACAGCTTAACACGGGATCCGAACCACATGGCCTCTATCGGGAATCAAACCCAAGTGTTCCCTACCGAAGAAGCGTACGCTGACCATATAGCCACGAGAAAACTTTTTAGGGGCTATAGAGTGTTACCTCTTGTGTCAAAATGAAGAGTTTGTCGTAGAACAGTTACGACGTTTGTTACGTGTGATAATTTATCACACTAATATTATATATATATATATATATATATATATATATATATATATATATATATATATATATATATATATATATAAGTTAATATGGTCATTGTTATCCTAGAAGGTTATGCTATCAGTTCCTGAACCATTGGGTACTTGAGCGCCTCTAGTGGAAGTTTCTGAACCACATACTTCCGAATGAGCTGCCGGTAGCCTGAACAGGCCTTCGAAACGATATGTCGAACTGGGCAAGGTTAGTCTCTTCTTGATTTGTGAATTTATAACGGCCTTCATGAGAGTTGTATAGTTCGAAAAATATAGTGTTCTAAATCGAGAATAATGTGAAGTATTATATATCAATTTATTCGTGTGAGGTTTCGGAGTTTCAATTTTTGGTGTGAATTTATATATCTAAGGGATATAAGAGGCGTACCGAAACATTCCTGCTGAAGGTGGTCAAAGGTTGTTCATAACATAATAAATTGGGTGAGTGTAATTGTTTGATTATAATATATTCTTGTTATATATTTATATATAATATGGAACAAATATAGATTTATAATTTGTTTGATAAAATTCAGGAGGTCTACTGTATATTAGATTATAGAAAGTTGTATTAAATGTGTACTTCTTGTTGTATAAAATTATAGTACCATTCAACCTAGCTTTGGAAAGCAAGTTAATTTTTGATAAATTTACTAAATTTCAATATAGCTGTTAATTGTTATATTTTGATAAAATTATATATCTGTATTTCATATTTATTTTTCTAGTAATTTTGTTATAAAATTTTCAAGTTAAAAATCAGATATTTCAATTATCCGTATTACCTAGTATTCTCACACTTTTTTTTTAATGGGGATAGGAATAGAAAAAATAGCCAATAATTTAGAACGAAACATGATAAGGATCTCACGTAAAAATTTAAATGCTAACTTATAATTATATCTTTTATTCATTGAAATTACAAATCCCGCTAATCATTATTTGTCTTGGTTTATATAACCAGCGGCCCAGGACGGAGCACTTAGAGGCACGTTACACGTTAGAGGAGTCAAGGGTGTCGTCTGTCCTCCGACCTGCGCTCTTCTATTGCAGCATTTTCTTCTTGCGAGGCGACTGTGGCGACTTTCATGTGCTGCTTTCTTGATTTTTAAGCGGGTTGACGTCATGGATCATGTTTCGTTGGGAGTTATGATTCAATTCAGAATAAGAGGATCTTCTTCCATACGTGATACGTCTCTTCCACTGGGTGCAAGCACTCATATGCTGTTGCATCTGTTCTGCTGCAAGAAAATGCGGTACTCATACAGAGCAAACCTTCTTCATTTTCAAATGGTCACGTAAAATTCGGTGTACGGTGTCCTTCGATATGCTCAAATGTGCACTTAGCGCTTTCACAGACATATGTCTATCATCACTATAATTGCTGCAACAGTATTCACTAGCGTCTCGTTAATCACGGACGGTCTTTGTCCAGGATGAGGAAGCAAAGCGCCTGATTCGCGCCCATCTTCGAAAACTTGTGCTATGGTACACTGTTACTCTACTCAATCTGTCTTGATCGGTATATGCCTATTGAAACATTGTATGTGCTTCCGCATCACTTTTCCCTAAACGCTAACAAAATTGTCGCGGTTTGTAGCCTTCAGCTACAGTTAATGTAGTATATATATATATATATATATATATATATATATATATATATATATATATATATATATATATATATATATACAGTCCGGGTAATTTTTGATTGTACTGTATATTATTAGATTTTACCATATAATTTTCGGTTTATGTATTAAATCAAGTTTGTTCCTTGTCCAAATCAAAATTAACTTAGGAGCTTAGAATAATTAGGAAAAATTATATTTCGGGAAATTATATAATATAGGATAACTGGCTACAATAACGCCGTTTGTTTTTCATCTGTTTACAGCACAGAAAGTAAGCATTTAGGGCCCCCCTAAAATTTTCATGGAAGGATTGCAAAAAATCTCGATTAATTCTATGTGTAAACACTAAGAATAAAATGCAATATAAAAGAGATTCCAAGAATTTTTTTTTCATTTTAACTATTTGACGAACACTTCTAAACATATTTTAAAGGAGTTAAAATAAAGTTTATCAGTCTTCTCGAATCTCGATATGAAAATACACAATACATATGGAAGCAAGATTTTACGAAAACAAGGAATAAGTTCATAATACTTGATGCCACACTTGTAATAGCAATCTGGGAGGTAGGAGACGAAGTGTGAAGTCTTGCTGCAAGCCAAATTATATTGTGCTGTGATATGTATAACAAGAACTGTGGTAGAACATTCACCGAAAAAGTAACGGTTGCAAAGACTTTCATTTGTTTATTCTCGTAGAAGAATAAAGTTAAGCTAAATTACCTTAATTAGATGAGTAACTGAGCAAGTGAACATATTTAACGTTTAAGTTTAAGGATTAAATTCCGGGTTGTTGAGCCAGGACTAGTAAAAATTTGCAAGATTTAGAGAAATTAAGTAGCAAAATGTTTTGTATTGTACTTGGGGTGGGAGATCCCGTGGAAGTAGCTAGTTTTCATATAAAAACGTTGTAAATTGGAACTATTTCTTAGTCGCGTACGCGTAATAATGTTGTAATTCAACGTGAAAGAAGCGGTGATGCTTTTACTCGATGAGTGTAGCGTTTTACTTACATTGAGAAAAATCCGTTCTCCGGACAGTGGTAGGCCCTATATTGTACAAACATACGGAATCTTCTTGCTTACTACAAAAATCAGAACGGAGCATACGTTATCCGTATGCTACATAGGCACTGCCCTTAGGTGTTACATCATGCCGTTGCAGGATGTCTGATGTCTAACAATCTTCCTTATATTACATACAGATAGTGATCAGAAAAATGGAAACACCTGTAGTTGGCAACACGTCAGATGTATGGGTTGGCAGTGGTGTCGTGGCTCCCCCAGCGGCGAACCGCTGGTGGTGGTGTGTTAGGTCGGTCTCCATACTACGTCAGGTGCAGTGGAACAGCAGTGTCCAGTGGCTGCAGCAGACGGAGGTAGTGTAAAATGGGAGACCTCTCAGATTTTCAAAGAGGGCAAATTGTTGGTGCGTGGTTATGTGGAGTGAGTGTGGCGGCAGTGGCTACTGTGTTAGGTGTGTCGCGTGGGACAGTGTCGAAGGTGATGACGGCCTACACAACACATGGGAAAACCACATCGGGGAAGCGGGACAGTGGGCGGAAAAAAATCATGAGTGACAGGTCACGCCGGGTATTAAAGCGCTTGTCACGCAGAACCGTCGTGCCACTGCGGAGCAAGTGACGGAGGAACTCAATCAGCACCTTCCCCACCCTGTTTCGACAATCACAGTCCGCCGCGAATTACATGACATGAACTTACGGGGTCGTGTTGCACGGGCCAAACCGCTCATCAGGGACCATAACGCTTTCGCACGCCGCAAATGGTGCCGCGACCATGCAACTTGGACCGTTGAAGACTGGAAACGTGTGATATGGTCGGATGAGTCATCCTTCACCCTATTCCCAACCACGGGCCGTGTTTGTGTGGAGAACGCCCAAAGAAGCTTATGATCTGCAATGTCTCCGCCCAACTGTGAAACATGGCGGTGGCTCGGTGATGCTGTGGGCCGTCATATTATGGTTTTCATTGGGTCCTGTAGTCACACTTAGCGGACGAATCACTGCCAACGATTATGTCGCAATTTTAGGAGACCACTTGCATCCTATGGTCCGGATGTTGTTCCCGGACAATGACGCCATCTTTCAGAATGATAATGCACCCATTCACACAGCTAGCGTTGTTGCAGCGTGGTTTGAGGAACATCGGGATGAAGTTCAACACCTCCCCTGGCCCGCCCAATTCCCAGATCTCAACATGATTGAACATCTGTGGTCCGTCTTGGAAACACGACTCCGGCAACGATTTCAACCTCCATCCTCTCTCTCACAGAACTGGCTGATGCCCTGCACGAGGAATGGTGTAAAATTCCACTTGCTACCATTCACGACCTCTATGCCTCGTCCCACGTCGCATCAAGGCTGTTCTGAAGGCGAAAGGTGGCCGACACCATATTAATCTGGTAAGTTGCAATTTCGTTCAGATGTTTCCATTTTTCTGATCACCATTTGTACATATATGTATATTACCTTCGTCTGCTATATGTTATATACGTCCTTTTGTATGTGAGATCCTGACCGCCTATATTATTTCATACGGAAAGTATGTATAGATGGAACACTTATACAGAAAGTATTATAAAACACGCGTTTTCAGTTATACGCTCGCTGTACGTCAAGTCCAAAAACTACAGGATCTACAAATGTAACATACGATATTACGTACGCCACATATATTGTTTCTCAGTGTAGCTTTGAATAACTTTATAGTATTTTTTTTTTTTAGCTGTTTTGGTATGTATCTTCTTGGTATAGTGTGCAGGTAGTTCATTTATATAAAACGAGTTTAATTTAAGATTTTAAACAAAAACTTATTATAAATATTTAAAAAAATAGAACTGTAATTGCAAATAAGGGAATTACTTCAAAGTTACCCGTCCACTTAATTTTCAACAAAGACCATAATAAAATCTGCAATCATCAATTTCTACTTAAACTGTACTCATTTTATGTTCTGTTACATTACCTCGAGGATGTGAGTACGGGGGAGGAACCACAACTACATGGAAATCCATGATTAACCTAAAGGGGAGACTGGCGGACCGCGCGGAGCACGGTTGTGGGTAATTAATGGGGAGTGCGGAGTTGAGAGGGAAGAACGAGTTGTTACGCAGTGTTGGGTAAGTTACTTGTAAAAATGTAACGCGTTACAAGTTACTTTACTTTCTCTTAAAATGTAACGCGTTACTTGCCCCAAAAAACGCGTTACTTTTAGGTCCGAAACTTTGAATATGTCAAAAAAGTCTTATTACTTCAATTTTCCGTAACCGCTATTATTATTATTATTATTATTATTATTATTATTATTATTATTATTATTATTGCACGTTCTGAATCACTTTGTGTAAATGCAAGGACAAATTTTTACCTGACAGATATATGAACATTTTCATATAATGTAACATTGACTAAAATGCCATACTGCATTACTCGTAGGGATGGGCACGAGCGAGTTCGAGCGAACTTTCTTTGAAACTCGATTCGATTAGAAACAGACATCTTTGAGCTCCACTCGAGAACTTGGATCAAAAAATTTGCTCCAAGTCGACTCGAATTCGGGTCGAGTTTCGAGTCGAGTCGAGCCGAGCCAAATCCGGTGTGTAGTTTCCAATACTCTCTTCAAGTATTTTACATAGGAAATATAATTATTATCAATGATACTACTACTACAACAACTTTTATTATTATTATTATTAATTATAACAACACTGTGTATAAACATGGAAGATAGGCGGTTTGTATTTAAATATTAAAAAAAGTAGTTGGCCAACTTCGGTAGTCGTGAAGTCTAGGAATCAAGGACATTGCTCACGAGCTTCTGAATTTGGGTTGAGTATTCGGATCGAGCCAAACATTGTTAAAAGTTATAGGGTACTAGCCAAATATCTTCAAAACTGCTCGGCCCGGGTTTAGAATTGTCAACGACTCGAGCAGCTCGACTCACAGCTCATTCACTATCCACCCCACCGAGAAGTGAGCCGAGCCACGGAGCCAACAGCTCACCCAACCGAGTCGGCTAGAGCCCTCGGCTCAGTTGAGCCGAACAAGTAGATGGCTCATCCCAACCAAGCCAGCTCGAGCCGATGTTTCACTCCAATCAAGCCGGCTCGAGCCATCGGCTCAATTAAGCCGAGCCAAGCTGAACTTGTTATAAAAAAATCTCTTGGAATCTCGCTATCGAGACGAGACGCGATCAGTGCGCCCTCTCGTGAGCAACACTAAAAGTATTCCATATAACTGCTTAGCTTACATTTCCCATGGCTGTCGCTTTCCAGTTTAATCAGGCCATGATTTCAAAACGAGTTAAAACGAGCGAGCCATTTATCAAACTTGACTCGACTCAAAACTCGACGCCAAAAATAGTGAATAGTCTCGGAACTCGACTCGAGAATATTACCTTTGACTCGACTCGAAACTCGACTTGAATTCGAGTCGAGTTTTAGCTTGAACTATGCGTTAGAAAAATGGTTGCTTATTATTATTCTGCTAAACTAATTATATAATAATAACAATGTTGTTATGTAAAATTAAAAATACAGAATATAGAGAAACATTACACTGCAACTAATAAAATGAGAACACATGAACTGAGGGTGAATCAAAACTTGCCAGTAACTAAAATCGATACATGCTTTTTAAAGCTAGTTGTTTCAAACTCTATAATCAACGGGATTCTAAGATTTGCAAACTGATCTGAAAGAACTCCAATATTACATACCATCAACAAACTGTTTTCTGGTAATGAAGTAGCCTGCTCATCAGAACACAGTTTATTCGTATTAGCCCCTTACTGTATATCGTTAATTATGGTACCCTGGTTGTTGATAAATATTTCCCACCGGGGCACCACTTTACTTTTAAATCCTGTCCACCACCATCTTCAGCTTTTAAGAAAAAGTATTCTTTCAAATGTTCGAACGATAAAATATTTTTGTTCTCCATTTTTATAAAAACAACACTAATCAAAGTAAAATAGACTACTGGTACCATTGCACTCTTAATTCACTCACTGAATGTATTGATTTGAAGCTGTCAAAATCTACAAAAAATGTTCCAGGTGCTTGCAATCAGTACACGTGATTTGACTGAGGATGTCCACATCTTCCAAAAACAGCAAGTTGCACTATGATCTTATCTGTTTCTTTGTGTGCCGGTAACTGACTGTCGGCCACCTACATCTTTCATGCTCTATTCTGAGAAATTCACTTACACGAAAGAAACATTTGTTTCCGAAAAAAAAAAATATACATATATTGTAGTTACTCATCCGAAATGTAACGCGAAAAAAGTAACGCAAACTAGGTACGTTACTTGGGAAGTAACGTAACGCAAGTAACGTTTTCTAGTAACGCGTTACATTTTTCCTAAGTAACTGTAACGGTAACGCGTTACAAATTTTTAAGACTGTTGTTAGGTTACTTTGGTTAGCTTATGTCTACTTCGCACTTACCTTAGTACGTACTTAGGTTTGTAGAGCTCTCCTATCTCAAGCAGAAACTCGTGAACGATTGTTGGTGGTCTTTGTTCTTTCATTCATTAAGCCATGAATATTCAAAAGTTCAACCTCATTATCAACACCATGTTTTACAAATGTTAGTACTGTCAATTCACATCCAGCGCAAAGACCCTGTACACTTGCAGACATGTTTACTCGAAAATTATCCACAATCCAATCGTCCTGAACCTAGAGACAAGTAGTTCCCTGTACTTGCGAATTAGTCCCGTCTTTATAACCGCTTATCAAAAGATATTACAAATAAATTACGCTTCACTTACATGCTATTAAGCACACAAGCAATCAAATTATCAATTTCTTCTACTAAAAAATTTCAAAATTTTGATAAAAACGGAAGGGCAAATTCGCAAGTTACCCTAAACAAGAGCCTAAGTAAAGTTGAATTTCCTTATTTCACAGTAGATCATCTCTCGTTCTTGATCTTAATGTTAGTATTACATGTGGGACTATTAAAACATTTATATTTTAATTCTAATTCATGTAGTTAGTAATACCCATTTAATAAGATTCATGTTTTTTTTTTTTTTTTTTTTCATGTAGATTACAGAATGTTAACTTAATGTGTATGTATAGAGGGGAATAATAGAATTAAGTAGATGCAAAATACTTAAACATTCAGGAGTAGATACGATGAATTGCTGATGTTACTATTTGATGAACTATAATATGGTTGGCTCGCCCCCCCCCCTAACTTCTACCGAGCCCCCTCTACATTTTTGGGCTGGCTACGGGCCTGGCAGGCAATATTCGAAGTGAGACAAGAGAAGTACGGGGAAAGTCTTTAACTTGTTTGTTTTAATTTTTGTTCGTCACAGAGAATAATTCGCACGATTGAGAATAAAAATAGTTGTACGAGAACTGCAATTTAAACAATTAGTAACGTACATAACGTGAAAATGTTTGGTTCTGTGTGTGATTATTCTTAGTTGATATTGAAACCGGAGATTTCTACCACTTCCGGTTTTAGTAGAGAGTTAGAGTGGAGATGGAACATATTCTACTGACGCTTAGACTGAAAACAGTAGATAATGAGAAGCTGTTCTCTACAGTCATTAAGGATCAACGTTAAAACTGGAAGTGGTTTGTTGCTGCCACTTCCGGTTTTAATAGAAGATTCAGAAACGAGAATATACCTTTTCCTTAAACACAAAATGGATTCTAAAATGTTGTTTCTCGCTGTCTTACCGTTTACGCTCTATGAAGGTCAATATTTTGTCCGGAAGTTGTAGTAGATTTCTATCACTTCCGGTTTTAGTAGAGAGTTAAGGATTGAGATGAAATGTATCCTTCGAATTTCTAATCGATTTCAGGATATCACTTTTTGCTGTCTGTTACCATTTTAGCTGTATGTTGATCAACATTAAAACCGGTCATGATTGATTTTTATGAATATCACGTCTATCGACGAACTTAATTTTTAACTTTTGATGATGATCTATCAAATAGTTCGAGATTTTTTTTCTCTTGGACGGACGGACACATGGATACAGTAAATATATATACGATTTTTGGTAAAGAAAAGTTCTTAAAAAGTAGTGGAATATCGTTATCCCACTTCGAGTACTTAGCATGCATATAAAAACATTATACCAACTACTGTGCATAGAATACTTGAATTATGAGTCAGTTTAAAACCTTCCAACGACGCCAATGTCTATACCTTTGTTGGGAGGGAGATATTTGGCTCTGTATATCGCAAAACCAACTGACAAGGGACCATTCCGATTTGGTGAATTCAATTGTTGGAAAAGATTGCTAGCACTGGATTTAGAACCAAAAGAAACAGAAAAAGAGGGTGTTTATTGGCAGACCGTATACAGAGTGGGAGATAAATGAGGGTAAAGTTCGAAGATAAAAGGTACAAAATGTCTAGAAATGGCATGTTAATTGTGAAACGAGTAAAGGGATTGAGGTCAAATGTTGAATATGAGGAATGCATATAGAGCTCCAGTGAATAGGCGTAATGTGAACTGTTTTAATTGCCAATCGTATGTAACTGGTTTTGAGAAGAATCACTAGTGTTACAACCAGCAAGTTTTGTTGGAAGGGGTAATTAATACATCAGAATTCTGAGTAGGACAGGTGTCTTTGTGCAAGGTACCACGCCAGCATTCATCCAGTGGAATTACTACTCACTCCGTTACACGTTGCAAACATTCTTCTTGATGTTCCAGGATTCGATTTTATATCTTTCCACCTCTCGCGCATACAGTGTGTTCATGTACCGCACTACAGGGTCTCTAGTTACTCATTCACATCACCTTTACGACAGTATTGACGCATTGCCATAGCGTGGAACGCCTCCTGTTATACAGGTCTAAAACTGTATTGACCACTACTGATTTCAATAGATGGTGTGCGTCAAGAGCCATATGTTACATAATCTCTTTCCCGTATATTCTACTTGCGCTAAGTCCAACATGGCGGCTTTTCAGAAAACCCCATGATTCACATTACGCCTATTCACTGGAGCTGTACATGCTTTCCTCATATCCAACATTTGACCTCAATCTTCTACTAGTTTCAAAATTAACATGGCATTTCTAAACACTTTCTATGTTCAATCTCTGCACTTTGCCCTCATTTATCTCCCACCCTGTATACGGTCTGCCACTAAACATCCTCTTTTTCTATGTTACTTTTGGTGCTGAATCCAGTGCTAGGAATCGTTTTCAGCAATTGAATTTACCAAATCGGAATGGTCCCTTGTGAACTTCGAAGAAGAGTAGCCTCTGGGAAAGAGGGCGCTTGTTGCCCGCCGTTGTCGTGATGGATCCGCCACTGTAGACATATTTGGCACTTCAAATTCTCGTTTCAGAAGGTGCTACATATTCTGAACTAAGCCCGCGCAGAGTACTTTATAGAAAATTTCATTTATAAGTGACCTCCAGTTCATGTTTTTCTTCTTTTATAAAAGTTATTTTTGTAACAAGTCTTTCAACGAACTGTGTCTAATACGATCTATAGCTAATCAATTCTATTTCTGTCCACTGGACCGAGACTTCACCAGAACAGAGGAGGAAAAAAATCAGCTTTTTCTTTCGATTTCCAGTTCTGCCATGTCATGAAAGGGAAACCATTTCATTTTGTTTCGTGAATAGGTTACACCTGTTTCCATGTTGGAAGAACGTTGAAGCTTCTCATCTAGCAGAAGACTAAAGAGTGTCATCATATGAATCCCAAGGGGTTCCGCAATCATGAGATGGGTAAGTGATTTTAAATTTATTATATCCTGTTTTTATGTTATATTCAAATCAAAATACAGAACTAATACTTTTATATTCTGAGCTCAACCAAAGAGAGAAAGTTTTCTTTGGGACATCCAAAACTAATGCATGTATTATGTAATAGAATGAATTAGCTTCCTAGAATCAAGTTTTATGTTGACTAATTATTTTGCTGTGGAAATTAGACGAACTCTCAGATTACAAGTATGAGAATAGGCAGAAGTTTGCATTCCACCAAGGACTTGGGTTCAATTCCTTGCAATTTACCGTTTTCTGTCGCAAATTTACCATTCTTGCCCGAAATTTATCTTTCTGTCCTCAAATTTACTATTATTCTTCCCAAATTTACCTTTCCACCGAAATTTACTATTCTGCAGTTTGATTATATCCCCCCCCCCTAAATAATCCCATGGGTGTGGCCTGCGCTCTAAAATATGCCTATGAGCATCCATGAGAATATGGATAGTAGCACCCTTCCTAAATTATTCTTATGCGCCTCTATGGACTGCAATATCTAATCAAGTATTATCTTCAATACCCTTCACTAATTCCGGTGCTCACTAGAACATTTTGTTTTTGTATAAATATATTTTATGCAAACTTTTAACTTTCAGTTCGTTCAAGCCTGTTGCTATCGCAACGGTTACTTTTTTTTTTTTTTCAGACTGGTTGTATCCGACCAAGTGTTGAATGATTTTAACAGCTTAGTTCACAGGTTGGAGAATGTTAGGCTGTGAGAGTGATTCCTACTTACTACCGAACCTGTAATGAAGGCACTTTATTCTGGAACGATGGAATAGTTCCTATCCTTCCTTTACCTTCTTCTGCACTAGATAGCTGTTATCCTTATGGTGAGTCGAATAAAGGACGAACCAAATTAGGGATCTAGGCCAGACAAATCTCTTATTTCTGAGGCTATCTTCAAAGTATTGTGAAGGTTTGATGGGTTATACGAGGACGCATGTTCAACCCTCAGATTAAATGAATTTATCGTAATTAAGACAGCTCAATTATTGGAGACAGTTCTCTATTAAGGTCTTAATTAGGAGGACACTAGTTCTGTCGAAGAAATAAACCTTTTGTTTACTATTTAAGCAATTGGAGCTTCTATTTCTTAACTAGAGAGATTTCTGAGCAATTAGAACCTTATTAGAAATAAAGTTTTTCGTTTAATGGGAGAAAAGTCTTTATATGAGTTTTCCCTTCACCTGTTATTAGTGTGAAAGAAATTTCTGCTATTAATATTTTAAAGCCAACTTGCCGAGCGTAATAGTGATAAATTCTACTGCAGAGTTATTCAAAGAGGAATTTGAAAAATAGTTTTGTAAATCAAGCATCTTCGAATTTCTTTTAATTTGTAATTGAAGTGGTAAATATGCGCTAATTAATTGTTGATAGAGTTATAGATGAAGCGCGAAAGAAGAAACTAACCACACACAAAAATTATATTAATTACAGTACATGAAACCATTAAGTTATAAAGTTATCACACCGTATGAAAAAGAGTGGTAAAAGTTTTTGACATTATTTTCAGCTGAGAAATACATAATAACATAACGTAAAGTTACAAAGTCGTATGGAATACATGATAAGAGTTCTGGACTTATTTTCAAGTGTAAAATACATGGCAGCTTTATTTTGTGAAGTTACAACACCGTATGGAAAAGGGTTGTAACTTTTAAACAGTGTTTCCTTTAGGGGAGAAAATACGATAGCCTTTTGTTAAAATCGTAGAATATATATTTGATATGTCTGTATGTACCACAATTATGCCCTGTAGGTTAAAGAAAGTGAATGATTATGGAAAAAAAAATGATAGCATCAAAATCTGGAAGGAAAAGGGAGAACCCACAAAAAATCTCAGAGGCGCAATGTTGTTCAACACAAATTCACATTGCTTAATATAGAAGCAGTGAACCCTGGAATTGATGTATGCGCTCTACCACTGTATATTTACGGTATGTCTATCATAGTTTGGAAGTCTTAAAATAGTCTCAATAAGGAGAATGTAAGATGCATTTTACAACGGAGATCAAAGAAAAGTGTAACATCCCTTTCTTTCTGCATTGCTGGCATTGAAAGTGTCACTGTTCATCTCAGCGACCCCAAAAACTAAGGATTCAGTGCTAAGATCTGTCATTTTCGATCTATCTATCTATCTATCTATCTATCTATACCTTCCTCTAAGTTGCAAAGGAAATGATAAAAACCACCCCAGGCCCAAATTTCATCAATGCTGAAAATTTGATCGAGGTCGGTCGGGTTGTTCAAGAGTTATTAAGTCACAAACAGAGTCACTTTTATTTTGATTTATATAGATAAATTTTGTAGAAATGAGAAATGCTGTAAGGGCTACATGTACTTAGCGGACTATATGGAGTGTATGCAAGTGCTAATTGAAAATACCTAACATTGCTCGTTATTATTATTATTATTATTATTATTATTATGTATAGTGTTTGTTCAAAATTTCTGTATTATTTTTCAGTAGGGAAGACAAACACACAATATTCAAGACATTGTACCTTGATTAAGAAATGTCACTCCTGGTTCA
This sequence comes from Thermobia domestica, assembly GCF_964235325.1. Classification (NCBI taxonomy): domain Eukaryota; kingdom Metazoa; phylum Arthropoda; class Insecta; order Zygentoma; family Lepismatidae; genus Thermobia; species Thermobia domestica. Next base: position 212,001,969 of record NC_137463.1, read on the forward strand.
AACCAATGCATAATCGACATCATTAGCCCACTATAGAATTCTACACTAATACTGTAGAGCGGATATTTCGACTGATTCTGGGTCTCCCCGGATCACCTGGTATCGCCAAGTCACCAGGTCTAGACTGATGATCCAGCCATCATTATTTTTAAAGATTATAAGAGAAAATAATATTATCATATCTATGAAAAAGTAAGATCTAAGTAACTGGATCATATTAGCTTTGCTATCTTAAATAATTTGAACTAGAAGAAACAAATCAGTGAACAGTGCAACGTTTTTTTTTTAACGGTGCACTGTGTGACACTTTTGCCACCGGAGCTGACAGTGTTTGATGAAGCCAATATGTTCAGTTAGTTGGCGAAACTGTCACACAGTGCACCGTTAAAATAAACGTTGCACTGTTCACTGATTTGTTTTTCTAGTTCAAGTTAAGATCTAATTCAACTATTAAAGAGTTACTGTAATTAATTTGTCAACAATATTACTATAACCCCTAATTGCACTTATGTAGCGAATGCACCATAACAACCAAGGATGTTATAAAATAGACGATTTGTCAATAGTTATATTTGTCCCCGTAACTCGGTGAAGCTGAAAAACAAGCTAACATCGCTAAACTTAATTGGCTTCTTCGTTTTCCGGCCTTAATGTTCGCTCAAGATATTAGATTCTCCGTATGTAACAATGTAGTATTTTTTATTTAAATCTTCGCTTTAATGTTCAAAGTGGTTACTGCACTGGCTCGCGTTCTTATTCTCGTTAAGTTTCGCTCTCACTCGAGCTCGGGCTCAGAGCCTACAATGAGGATCGCTCTCACTGACCTAGAAGCTCGCGTTCACTGATTTCGTTGGCGCATCTGTTTATTTGAGCTTAGGTTCACTACACTCAGTGAGGGTCGGGCTCACTGATAAACTGAGGTCGGACTCTCTATCATCAATGGGATCGTGCTCAATGACGTCAATGGACGTTGCACTTATTTGTGCTCATGTTCATTACCTTCAGCAGAACAAGCGCTTAATTATTGTCGTTGAGGCTCGCGCTTACTCGGGATCTTCCTCACATTTTCCAATGGGGAGGGGGAGACCCACACTCACTAACCTTCTTGGAGCTCGCGCTTACTAATCTTTCTCGGGCACGCGATTACTTGGGCTCAGGCTCCTATAGTCAGTGAGACTCGAACTCATTCGCGTCAGTGGAGCTTGTACTCATTTGTGCTTGGACTCTCATCCTTCATTGAGGCTGCGCTTATACGGACTCCGGTTCACAGTCGTAATTTTCACCACTTCCGGTTAGAATAAAGATTCTCATTCTTGGGACGCTGAATCTATGTAAAAATAAATAAATAAATAAACTCTTCCATATCTCAAACCGTTTATGCCCGTGTATGCTCTAAGGAAATAAGTATTGAAACCAGAAGTCTAGTAAATTTCAATCATTCCGGTTTCGGTAGAGTATTGCCGATGATGATGGTATGTTTTCATGAGACGTTGCATCAATTGCTAGAAACCAGTTGTCGCTATCTATTAACTGTTTTTGTTCTATGTCAATCATAATTGAAACTGGGAACTTAATTTCTACCACTTGCGGTTTAAATAGACAGTTAACGGAGGAAATGAACCGATTCTTCGGATTGTAAATTCATTGGATAAAAACACTTCTCGATCTCTCTTACCGGTTTTAATCTATGAAAATCAATGTTCAAACCGGAAGTACTAGTAAATTCCTAGTGCCAGAAGTACTAGTAATTTCAACCACTTGCAACTTACCTAAAGTGTTGTGAGTAGTGACGCTGAATGGATTGAATAAATGGTAAGCGGAGACAATAGAGTTTATTCTTGAGATGCTGAATCAAATATAGAAAAAGATTTTTTTTTATCATTTTTTACTTTATGAAAATCAGTATTGGAACCGGATGTGCTACTAAATTGTAACCACAACAAGTTTTGGTAGAGTGTTGCGGATTGTGACGATGTGTACTCATCAGAACCGGAAATACTAACTTTGGACTACTTCCGGTTTGAATAAAATATTAGCGGAGAAGACGAAACATTTTCTTGCGACACTGAGTCGATTGCGGAAAACCGCTTCTCCATATCTTTTACCCATTTTAATCTAATACCAACGACAGAAGAACAAAACCGTTTTAAAACACTTCTGATGCTTATGCATAGCTTAATTCAAGGGGAAAGCTTTTATTTTGCCGTGTATTGTACATTTAATATTTATATAACAATCTACGTTTCACCAAATCTCAGTGGATATGGAATACGATGAACGAGGAAAACTCTCTCGCTACTATATGATTAATGTACTCAGGTTCTGCATAGGAGATCTGAGTTTGGTTTCGAATGTGGCTAATGTAGGTCAGATTCAGTGACGGCGCTAGACAAAGAGGACGCCACCCGATAGCATCGTTCGTCCACCAGCTACCGACCCTCAGGATTAGGAATAGCAATTAGATTTCTGGGCTGTCGGCGTCGAAGGCCATTTAGCCCGTCACCTATATGAGGGATGACATCCCTTGGCGAGCACACTATCCGATGACAGGGAAGGAAGAAAGGATCGGGTAAGGAAGGAAGCTGCCTGGGACCATTATGGTATTTACCATTCCGGCATCTGCCTGGTGTGAATGAGGCAAACCCAGGAAAAACCTTACTTAAGATGACTGGCCTGAAAAAGCAGTTACACTTCTTCGACGAGTGTCCCCACCGGGAATCGAACCCCACCAGGACCCACCCTCAGACATGATGCATTGTAATGTATGTAGGTTGAGTAATATACAACTATTATTTTCGTTATACACAAAATTTGCTGCTCCCTCTGTTTGCTGGTTCCAAAAAAAAAATAATAAAAATAAAAATAAATAAATAAATAAATAAATAAAATAAAAATAAAAATGATATGAGATGAACACCCCTCTATTATACCCTTTAGGTTAAGGGAGACAGGTAATTAAAGCAAGTGAATGATGGTGGAAGAATTGGTGGAATGCAAATGTGGTAGGAAACGGGAATACCCCGAGAAAACCTAGGGACACGATATTGTCCACCACACACTTACTTGACCGGGAATCGAACCAGGGACCTCACACACCAGAGAAGCATTCTATCAGTGAGTCTCCGTGCTAACTGCAATAAAATTAAAGCTGGCTTCATCACTAGTCAGATTCCGTGTTACGATCATGCGTTATTCAGCGCTCCGCGACTACTAACCACAGAGAACAAATGAAAATAGTCTAACGTTTAGTGCCGTCAAAAATGGTTGGTATTTCAAAAGTTTTGTTTTTGGAGACACCCTATATCTGTTCCATCAAATTAGTTTAAACGAGACTCTAGGTTTTCATTTTAGCGTTGTATGCCACAGAATAATGTTTTGCATTCTGAGTATTATACCAATCCGTTGATCTCAACAGTACTGCGGGTAGTCTATCAATCAAGGATAATATCCACTACTCTCATGTCTAAGATTTTTGAATTTTCATATCTTGGGGATCAGCTGGTTCTCCACTGATGAACTCGTTTCCGAACTTTCAGTCAGCTACATCCTGGCCGAAATTCAATGTGATCCTTTAAGGTTAGTGTAAAGGGACAAGTTCTGCCGATAGATGTCGCTACAGTCTTCGTATCTTTCCCATGTATTTTTTACCTTTCACGAAAATTTACAATTTCTCTTACAAATTTCAACCTAGAGACTTCAAATTTTTAGAGAAGGGACTTCATAACCTATTAAAGGGAACAATCCGTGCCAATTTTTTATTTAAAATTTTCTTCACAGTTGAAACAGTTCTATTGTTAAAGGTTTAGGTATCCATTTCAACAATCAAGCCATTTCAACAATGAAGAAAATTACCACAATCCACCTATTTGCTTTTGACATGTCGCTATTTACAGAAGCCAAAAAGAAAAAAAAGAAAAAAAAGAAAGAAAAAAGCTAAATCAATCTACAGTTGCAAGTCGAAAACAGAGGAGTTATGATAACGGTATCACGTGCAAAATCGTATTCACTAGTTCACTACGTTTCTGCTTTTCGAATATTTTTATTTGTTTTGAAGATATTACAGAAAAACTTTAAAATTAGCGGTAGTTTAATTTCGCTGTAGTGAAGACCCTGAGATGTTATGTCTCTCGGACGTACACACAGAGGGACAAAATAAATACACCAAGGAGTGTTTGATAAATCAATTTCCATTAAACTAACCTATATAAAAAAATCTTTTAGGCAGCCTTTTTCTTTTTCGACATTATTTTCTTTCCGTAGAAATGAAATGGACTTTTAAGAACAGATGAAGCATATCGTGGCACGTCTTGGGCGGTGACAGTGTTTTCTGAATATCATGGAGTCTGACGTAATAGTTGCATTTACAACGGAAGGAAAATCTGTTTTGTCTGTCAGCTTGTTGCATATTTTCCTTCTGTTGCTGCAAAACAATGTTCAGTGTGGAAAATCGTGAGTGTAATGACTATTTAATTGTCAGAAGTGAGTAAGCTTTGTGAAGAGTACATTTCAGTGAAAGTATTCAAATACTGTCAACTAACTACTAATTATATCAACCACAATATGACTTTTTCTGTTTGTTTAACGACTCCAGCAGTGAAGGATTAATTGGAAATGCAGAGGGAGCGAATGTGGCTTAACGGAAACTTTCTTATTATGCAGGCATCTCCTTTAAAATATGGCTATATCTGATCCTAGCTCCTTCTTCCGACCACGAGAAACCTTGAAAGAGTTAGGCCATATTGTCACGTTAATTGAATCTTTTAGCTGTCATTAAAAAAAAAAAAAAAAAAAAAAAAAAAACTTGCAGCCCGATCTTTCTATTTACTGTGTACATATTACAACTTTTTGAAAGCAAGAAAGGTTTCTCCACACATGCAGCACTGCACTCTAGTGGACAAACCGTGAACCTCCTCATTAAAAACGTGTGTTTTGGCGCACTCCCCCTCCCTGTCCAAAAGAATCCGTTGATTCGGAAGCGGCGAAACTGGTTTTTCCTTTATGTCAGCGGGAGGGCGATAGCAAGACGTCCCAGAAAGTTGTACACTGTTCAACTCCTTGCAAGATGGAAAAAATGTTTTATGACCCTTTCAAGACTGTGTGTACATGGTAAAATATGGTAGGGTTTCAAGATTTTTTTTTTTTTATGACAGTTACAAGTTCTTCTAACTTGGCAACCCCCGTTAAGTGGGTATAGAAGTCGTCTTTTGCGTAGGAAGGTGACTAAAATGATTCGAACTCTTTAAACTAAAAAGAATTTTTAAAAAAATTATCCTTGTGTCAGAAAAGTAATAGGCATGATGCTGGTTCCGAAACGTATTATGTAGAATTTCATTCAGAGTGATCAAAACGAAAGGAAGAGAGAAGTAGCCGTTGGACCTATTGCTAGCCCATATCCTTAAGATATATCTAATCTTAAGGCATTTCGATATATGGCTATTTTATTATAACAATTACAAGTTCTACCCTTTTCTTCCCGCCTTTTTCTCTCCTTGAAGAAATATTTTAAAACGCTGAAAGAGGTCTTTAATTATTTTAAATGATAAATTTCGATACCAAATTTAATTTCTCTAACCTTAACGAATTTAGAGATATGGCCACACAATTATAATAATTGTAACACCATCATTTATTTCTTCCCCCCTTTTTTCTTCCCTCCTAAGGCAAATAAACTATGAAACACGGGCCTAATTATTTTAAATGAGAAATCCAAATATTAAATTTCAGGTCGCTAACGTTAAAAGATTGATATGGATACTTCAAAATTATAATTGCTACCTCTTTCCCCACCTTCTCTGACGAATTTCGAAAAATTTTTCCTTGGGATTTTACATCACAAATCCTATGCCGTGCCCGAATTTCAAGTTTCTACTCTAAGCAGTTTGGTCTGAGAATCCTGACCATTTTCTTTCTAGGGAAAACGAAAAATGAAATCTAAGTTTTACGTCCCACGTTTATGCCGGCTAGGCTAAAGGAGACGGTGATGAGAAATGAAGGGCATGGTGGAATGAAGAAAGTGGAAGGAAATGGGAGAACCCCAAGAAAACCCACGTACACGATTTGTCCACCACATGCTTCACTTGGCGCGAGCGGGGATCGAACCAAGAACTCCATGCACCAGAGGTGAACACTATACCACTGATCCACCGCGGCCCCTTCTCCATATGTCTATTTTAAAAGATAAATCCATATATCAAATTTCCTAACTATAGCATTCAGATTCCCAGATATGCACATTTTATGTTTATAATTGCCACCCGTCTTGTCATTTGCAACTACCTTTCCGGTAATGAACTATCTGCTTACTCTTCTGTGGTTCGATCACAGCCAATTCCAACTAACTCAATTCCACCCGAAGTTGGCTTACCATTGTTTGCGCAAGCCGAAAAACTGACAACTAGTGATGAGCAAATGGAAGACCTAGACCAAGACCCGGGTGGTCTTGGTCTTGCACACCCAGTCTTGGTCTTGGTCTTGCTTGCAAGAGTCTTGCAAGTTTTGCTTTTAAGAAATATGATGATTTTCATAGGTAAATTTTACTCTGGATATAAGGGATAATAATTTCATAATGCGCCAATAGCAACAAAAATACAATGTATGTTTCTAAATGTAATATAGTTTACCTTCGTGTAAGTATGACGATACTGTACAACATAGGTGATGATCTTTATTTTTTTAATTAGTTCCCACGCTTCATTACTTATAAGATTAACACAACGTTTCGTAATCCTTTTATATTTTTTTGAACAGATTCAACACTCAACTGGTTCCCAAACTGGGGAGGCTACCCCTGAGACGCATGAAAGAAAATCAAAAGGGCACAGATTAATATCATGAATTGCAAAATTATTTTTACGCTCTAAAGGCATCAGATTTTTCAACCATGATTAGCTAATCCTTGTATTAAACAAACTTCCAATTAAATATTGATATTTTGTTTTACTGATTCCAGTATGTACTCTATGAGGCAGAAACATGGACATTACGCAAAGGCGATGAAAAAATTGCAGGCTTTCGAAACGTGGACATGGAGAAGAAAGGAGAGAATTAGCTTTGTTGAATGGGAAACGAATGAGAGGGTGTTAGAAATATTAGCAGTAGAGGAAACATTTTTAGATATTGTTAAGAGGAGGAAGAGGAACTGGTTGGGATATTGGCCGAGGAGGAACTGTATTATGAGGGACGTGCTAGAGGGTATGGTGGAAGGAAACAGAGGTAGGCAGCGAAGGAGACTGCAGTTGAAGAAAGGGTATTAGACAGGGTGCAAAATCATTTGAAAATGGTGGGGGGGGGGAAGAAGTTCAGCGATCCACACTAATGCTTCGCGGAGCCTCCAAAAAATTGAAATATTAATGGATTACTATTAATAATAATAATAATAATAAATATTCAAACTAGTCGTAATCATTATTTAAAAATACTTTAATGTTATTTATTCATTTAACCAAAATTGGTAACTTATCTACTGCATTTAATATACACTTCGGTGCGTATGGTCCAGGGTTAGACTCTAGTGGGAGTACAGTACCCTTGTGTTTACCATTATATTGAAGATTACATTCGCGAAAATAGCAGTAGAGATATATAAATTAGAAATAATAGTCCCAGAGAACCGATGTCCTAACCAAGCATTAGAACTACTAACTTGAAGCGCCCCACCTGGCAAGCCATAGATCCTCATGAGCTGTAGAGTCAGAGTATAGTTTTTATTATTATTTATGAAATTCTCGTTTCTTCGCTACGTACGTAGTGTTTCAGTTTGGTCGTTCAGATATACGGTCACCTTTGTAAGTCACAATATAGATACATAGTATTATTTAATGTATGTATCTATATTATTAGCAAGAATATATTATTATAAATAATGATTTCAATACAAATACTTGATAGACAACAAAAAGCCGTGTTGCCTTAGTGGTAGAGCGCTCACCTCAGGTGCATGGAATCATCGGCTGGATCCTAGCTCGCGCCAAATTCTGCTTGTGGTATAGAAACAATTGTGTGGGGGTTTTCTCGGGGTCCTCTCGCTTCCTTCCACTATCCTAATCAACCATTATAATTCATCTCATCATGACCGTCTTCCTTAGCCGTGGTGAATATTCATAGGACGTTAAACTTTAGAAAATAAAAGCACAAACACTATAATACGATTGATTTGCTGATTTAAGTTTAATGACCCTTTTCAGCAGCGAGGCTATGAAATGTGGACTTACAGTTTAACCCTTAATATACCAAGCCCAAATTACCAATGTAGTTTACCAAGCTGATTTCTTTTACATTTCTCAATATTTTAGTGTGTAAGGTAACTCAAGTTAAGTTCTTTGGGTGTCTAAAAATATATTTAAGGTAAATAATCATAGATGACATGAAACGACTTGTTTATTTTAACAGTACTTATTAATTCATTATTATTTCTATTTTTGTATTTATAAATGTGATTACATGTTTTTAGCAAGCGTTTCCTAGCTTTCTTTAAAACTGAATAGTCTACAAACTGAGTAGAAAGTACACGTACTCTTTTGTTTTTCTTTGGTACATAGCTCACCACTGCAATATTGTCTGAAAATATGAATTTTGATGAACACAAGTCTCTTCCTTTTGCAGTTTCCATCACTGCGGGAATGTCAGTTTTTTTGTTCTCAAAGTTCCTGTCATGGTAATATTGTTCTTCAGTAAAAATTAAGCTGTTTGCACAGATGTAAAGAAATTGTCCGTCTTCCAGAGCCAAACAGTGGTTCCATCATTTCACATACTACACGGTGTCCCAAATTATTCTCTCGTGCCCCTCCTGGAATCTTCCCAGTAAAGACTTGCGTGTTGAACAAATATGACATCTTCACGTCTGAAGCTGCCCAGACCTTGATCCCATATTTTCCTGGTTTCGATTTCATGTATTGTTTCATTGGACATTTGCCCCGAAATGGGACTAATTGCTCATCCACTGTAATTTCCTCAAAATGTTCAAATAACTTCTTACAATTTTCTACAAACCAATTCCAAATTTCATTTATGGCTTCAAGTTTATCTTTTTCCTTTCTTTCAGCACGTGTTGCTTTATCATCAAACCTGATAAACTGTAGGATATGTGCAAATCTATTCCGTGTCATGGCAGCAAAAAAATTGCAGGAAGAATACTTTCATCTGCCGTCTACATTTCAGAAATTCGTTCCTTCCGGCAGCGAAGAGCTCCAGCGACCAGTAGCACACCAAAAAAATGCTCTCATTTCGACAGAATCTACATTGGTCCACACTTTCATTTTGTTTGGAGGATTTTTTGCATTGAAACCCTGAATAACACGTGATGCTTCAGCATTGGTTTGGGTGCAAATTGTATCTACAATTTGGTCATCAAGGAACATATTGAAAACTTCAGACATTGTGGTTGCAAACGTAGCTGGTTGTTTTGGGCCGGCAGACTCTTTCACAATATTATGTTGACGACGGCGAGTCACTGGCAGCATTGCAATAGTCCATTTTCGTCCTGTATTTGCAATGAATTCCTCTTCATCAGTATCACAATCTGATGGTTCACTAGCAATGTCACTTTCCTCAGAATTGACTTCAAGGTTGTCTTCTGATTCTGACACACCTTGTTGTGGAATGAAGTCCTCATCAGATTCACTCAGGAAATCTTCTGGGTCACTGAGATTACATTCATTAAGTATACACCGTATAAGCAATATAATCATCTGAGATCCGCCTACCAGCCAATTTTCAAAAAACTTCAACATTCACAATCTGTAAAAATCCAGTAATATAGTAATTAAAATATGGAACATAGTTTACCAAACGGGGTCCTGCCGGGACCCCAGTTAAATTTTTATTTTTATCTTTTTCCAGAATGAAAGCAATGTATGTTTAATTATACAGTATACGTCTCTAAGGCATAAAGGACACATACGAAAATCAAGAATAAATTGGTTCTTATAGTTGCGGCAAAATCACTAAAAATCATTCACTGGGGTTCTCGCTTGGTATACTAAGGGTTAAGGTGAAATCCGAACCACTGTAATCGTTCAAATTTTTGTCCTGCGGCATCTGTGACTGTCGCCATACTTTTAAGTGTTGCAGCTGTAGATACTGAACACCTGGTAAAGTTCTCCTAACAAACATGCAAAGTTGTGAACAGCATTCACAACACCAAAAACTGTTTCAGAAACAAGATCAATTCGATGTGCCATGCAGTGTACGCTAATTAGGCACGGGTTGACATTTCTTCTAATTTGAGCAGCAATACCTTCGTTTCTCCCAGTAAACACTGCATCCCCGTCCGAACTAAATCCAACCAGTTTTTCTTTAAGATTAAACATATCTATGCCATCTTCGGAAAACGCTTGAATAATTTTCTCTTCAAGGGATTTTGCATCGGCATTTTCTACAGGCACTAATTTATAAAAACGACAACAAGGTTTATTTTCTTCGTCCACATATGTTCATATAACAGCAAGTGCTTATCCGCAAACCTGTTTGTAGGTTCGTCCACTGAAATTAAAAAACAATCTGTTTGTTTGAGAAATTTTACCAATTTTGCATGCAACTGGTACGCTAGAGAATAAAGGTCTTCATCTCGTCAACAACCGAACAACCGAAAAAGTTAAACACCTGATCCTTTTACAAATAAACTAAGTTTTCTAAAACAGCATGCATTTAAAATTATTGTTTGTCTGAAAATTTTCTTTATAGACCTACTTATATTTTCCTATTAAAGTGTCCCCCCTTCCAGATTTTGGTGAGGGGGAAAAGCAAGTGTAAAATTTTTGGTGGGGGGGGAAATCCCTCCCTTCCCCCCCCCGGGATTTCGCACCCTGGATTAGAACAGAAAATTGCTACGTCAAGACGAAGAGACTATTTGAGGACTACCGCACATCGAAGCTTCTCAGTTGCAGCAAGTAGTCTGGCAATAATGGCAGAATAGATATGATTATCATGATGATAATATTTAGCAATATTGACCAAAAAAGAGAGAAAAAATAAAATAATAATTATAATCAAACCTCTTATTATTTTAGAATAATTTGAGCGAAAACTGAAAACGACTCAACTGTCCATGTCTTTTGTGACTTTTTACCTATATTAGAAGTACAAAATAACGGCATCAAACTCCAAGTTATTTGAAATAACTGTACAAAATCATTCTCACTTGTGAATATGAATTACTAGCATCAATTACCCACTACGTTGGGTTAAATTTAAATAATAATAGGCCTAATAATAATATGTTTCGTTAGTCAGACACTTTTTACTATTAGTAAAGCGCTCTCTGATATCGGTCATTTTTTATGATTGTTATATTTCTCTCCCTCCTCCTTCCCAAGTTGCGGGGCTGAATTTGGATTTAAACGGCATAAGGAGTGTCACTGTTCATCTCAGACCCCGAAAACCATGGATTCGGCACTAATATCGGTAATTTTCAAGAAATTTATATATCTCCTCCTCCCCTATGTTTCGAGGCAGAGCATCGGAAGTGTCACTGTTCATCTCAATGGCCTCGAAAACCATGGATTCGACATTGATAATCATCATTTTTGATAATTTTTATGTCTCCTTCCTCCCCAAGTTGCAGTGCTGAATTTGCATTTAAATGGGATCGGAAGTACTACTGTTCACCTTAGCGGCCCTGAAATCCATGGATTCGACACTAACATTTGGTCATTTTTCGTAAATCATTTTTATGTATCTTCCCCCTCCCCCACGTTACGGGGCTGAATTTGGTCATGAATGATATCGGAAGTGTCAGTATTCAATTCAGCTACCTCGAAAACTATGGATTCGGCATTTTCGATCATTTATATATATATATATATATATATATATATATATATATATATATATATATATATATATATATATGAACAAACTCCATGGCTCTGGATAAGTAGAGTAACAAATAAAACACAGTTCTGACCAGAGCAGAATGAAATATATTAAAAACTATACTTACAATGTGTTACAGTTTCAAGGACCTAACGTCCTCTTCATCAGACACAAACACTCTTGTCTGATGAAGAGGACTTTAGTAGGAACATTCCCTTATCTGACCTCCCTGAGGCGATATTATATTAATCGAGGCCTTTTACGCTGTATTACGGGCTTTTTAGCGTTGCGGTGTTGCCAAATTATGCCCTAAAGGGTTGAAATTCCCTATATTTTGTATATTTATAGTGTAAAACATGCAACATTGTAAGATATAATTTAATTAAATTTTGATATCAATTTAATTAACCCTTTAATCAAACTCCTATCAAAATGATTACCCCTTTAATCAAATTGCTATTAATTTATTCAATTAAAGATGATTTCGTAGAATTAATGTAATCGCGTATGATGATATACGTACCGTTATTACCTTATAGTACTATTTAATTATATCAAATTAACCCTTTAATTATTTTTATTGACTGAAATAAATAATATAATATTTACTTACCGCTGACATCACTACATCCATTGGAGATTTGCGATTACAGCGCCATGAAATTAGTAGCGGGAAAATTGGGCAGCATTTCCTGCATGCTGTTTTGAAAATGAAGGAATGAATGACGGGCATTCCTGGATCCTTGAAGCTTCTATTACTAGGCTATTGCCAAATATAAAAACTCTGAGAAATTGATTTTAGTGTTTGTTTTTGTGTAAAGTATATATGTTTTATATATACCCTTTGACGCTTGTGATTGTATTATTATTATATGCTTATGAATAACAGAAAATTATATAGAATTGATAAAGAACTTGATTTCTTCTGTGCAGAATATAAGTGATTGGTGCTGCCATCTGTTGTACATTTTTACATTTTGAGGAGGATAAGAGAAATTTGTGTATGAAGCGGGTGAGATTTGATATGATTGGAATGAAATGCGCTAAGAAAGAAAATGAAGAGACATATTTACAGTTATGTTAAATCTTATTGATTCAAAATTGTGCAGGAGATGTAATATCCATTTTTTATCTTTGATTGTTGAATTATATAGAAAGGCATGTGTGACTGTGCTATTGCACATTTTGGCATTTTAAATTTTGATATTATTTAATACTGGTCCAAGGAGATTGATATTTGCGATTTAATGAGTAGAAGTATTTACATATTATTTAGATATAGACATACCGGTAACTTTTTACTTTTTGTTTTAACTTGTTGGATTGTAAGAGGAATACACAGCGCGGATTATCTTACTTACGAGACTTAATGTTGACGGTATTGGCATTATTGTGAAGACAAGAAATGATTGAGGAAATGTATATTTGGGAGTAAGCTAGTTGTTATTTTGTTTTATTGTGAAATATTATGGAAAACCTACCTTATGTGCACACAAATTTTTACAAAGTTGGATTTAGCTTTTTCGGTGATACATACTGTTAACGCATACCGGAAATGGAATACGGATTAAGATTGATTTTAAGATAGAGTGTACTGATGACAGAATTGTTTGCAGAATGAACATTTTATGCTTGGAACAGAATGTGCTGTACGTTATATATTTGATTAAACTTAGTATTTTAGGAATAATATTACCTTTAGGAATACGTTACTAACCATATTTAAGAAAAGTGCCATGATACATTATTGATCTTGTGAATTAGCTTTTACTTTGTATGATGCATTGAGTTACTGAACGCTAGGCATTTGATTTAGTTTTTGTTGATGCTGTTGGCATTGAATAATACTATAGGAATATCATTTTTGACTCGCTTTGCTATGTTATTTTAATATGCATGTATAATTGTTTATTTTTATAACTACATCTTAGAAATTTTGTTGTACTTATGTAAGAAAATTGCGTTGTATTTTTATGTACGAGGTTTACATTTAGTTACACGAATAAAATAGATGATACGATTAATAATTTAAAATGATTTGTTTGAAATACTATTTGGGTTTGGACATTTATGCCCATGTTATTTTGTGACGTATGAGGGATGACCTCCCTTCCCTTTTGCTGAACAGATTATTTGATGAAAGAAGGGGAAAGGATAGGAGATGGAAGGAACTGGCTTGGAATTTGAATATTAGGTATTATTTTGGCATTTACGTGGTATGAATGAGGAAACTCCAGGAAAAATTACACAGGCAGGTTGTTAGATTTTTTTTTTTGAGAGGCAATGAACATGGGACCATTTGTATTGAAGTTGAGAGCGCTTGTGACATTGCTATGTGTGGACACAATTTTTTTATTTGTGAACGTATTTTTTTATAACTTATATGCATTTGTTTGGATAGCTTGTATTGTATGAGATGACGCTCCTGGTGAGCAGAATATTTGATGAAAGGGAAGGGAAAAGAAAAAGATAGGAGAACGAAGGAAGTGGCTTGAAATTTGTATATTAGGTATTATTTTGGCATTTACTCAGTGTGAATGAGGAAACTCCAGGGAAAAATTACTTAGGCAGGTTGTTAGACTTTTGAGCGGCAACGAACATGGGACCATTTGTACTGAAGGTGAGAGCGCTTGCGAGAATGATTTTGGGGGACACATTTTTTATTTGTGAAGCTATGTGTTTATGATTTTATGTATTTGTTTGAATAGTTTGTAGTGTATGAAGGATGACGACCCTTGCCGAGCAGATTATTTGATGAAAGGAAGGAAAAGGATAGGAGAAGGAAGGAAGTAACGCGGAACTTGTATACTATATATTATTTAGGCATTTATTCGGTATGAATGAGGAAACCGCAGGAAAAAATTACTTAGGATGGCTGTTTGACTTTTGAGCGGCAACGAACACGGGACTACTTGCACTGAAGGCGAGAGCGTTTGCGACAATGCTACACGAGGAACAAAATTGATTTGTGAACGTACGTGATTATAATTTTATGTATTTGTTTAGAATGTGAGGAGAGGAACTTTTATTTTCTACTATTAATATATAAGATTTGTAGAAATTATGGATGAAGGATGTAGTGTGTATTGTGAAATATTTGAAACTATTGAAGCGAATGTTAGGGGGATATGAAAAGTCGATATAGTGACTTTAATATTTTGACTATAATTATTTAGGAATATATGTAGGAAGATGAAATATTTTAGTTTTATATTTGGAGGTGAGCAGAACAGAGACCAGAGCATAGCGTTTGGTGCCGTGATTTTTTACTGAATTAACTATTTGTCAGTTTAGTGCCATTGATTTTGTTTGTTATGCTTTGTCTTGGCTTTGTAATGAATTTGTGGTAGGAGTAGATATAACTGGTTGCAGAGCGACGATACAGAAAACATATAGAAATGAAATTATGTGCATATATTTGTAGGATTTGATTTTGGCATATAGCAGGCATAAAACTTAGCCGTTTAAAATTTACAGTTGTAAGGATCTTTTTATTCACTTTATGAGCTACAGCATAAACAGTATTATTGCTTGAAATAAAGACAGTTACACTGACATTTGATGGTAGAAAAACATAATACATGATATAAAAATGTAGAAATACTTATTTGATATTATTATTATTTTCATGTAAAATAAGGCTATGCGTTTTGGAGAACAAGGAACAAATTTGATTATGAAATTATATTTTAATTAATGAACGTGCACACGAACTATAGGCATTGGAAAACATAATTTAACCTATTTAAATAAAGTGAGATCTGTTGTGGAAAGAACACTTTGTAACCAAATTTGTATAATATTTATAATTTTGTTTACTGTATATGGTTTGTCATGGAAATATATTTATGTAGACTTTGTATGATAGGTTTAATTATTGTGGATGCGGGAGGAAACGGAAGAATTCCTTGAAATTTATATGTCTATTGTTATATATCGTAAGTTTAAAGCTTCCCTGAACTAAGTCAGTTTGCTTTAGAATTGAGACATAGAGAATGATTTGATTGATAAATATTGGTAGATACGTAACGACTAGCTTTTAGTGTCACGCTTGGACGTGATTTTTTTTTTTAGTTTAGCTTTTATTATTTATATCTTTAAGTATTGAACAGCAGTATTTTATATTATTTATTATATTTAAAGAAGGAAACATGAGCAGAAGAATGAAAAAGTTATGAATATATGGATTAACGATGTTATTAAATGACGAAAGTTGATTGTATACTTGGTGAAACGCACATTGGATACTATTCAATGAAGATTAAGTTAGGACTGTAATATACATGATTTACTAGTTTTTATTTTAGGTATTATTTTATGCAGTTCTGAAAGAAATTTACTATAAATCTGACTTGCTTTATGTTTGAGAATAGAATTTTGATCAGAGAAATAATATAGATATTTATATAAACCCTAGGGATTTGATTTTCCGGTGGGAACTCATGTGGTTTGAATTTCACGTTAATTAGTAGGTCCACGTTTCGTATAGCCTTGCTGCTGAACGGGACGCTACCCCAAAATCAACTCAACTTAACCTTTGGATTTGACCAGTTAAAATTTGGAATATTACAACCTATATATATTTTAATATAGTGTTTCTCAACATGTGGCATGAATATTTTTGGTGTTAGGGGTGATTTTTTTTTTGTGATAATACGCTTGACTTATGTTGATACTAGTAATTATTATGTTGATGTTATGTTGTGGAAGGATTGAGAAGTTACGACTTGCCATATATGGAAACGACTTGCTCTATTAAAATTTTGAATTACAGAAGTATTGAACGTGAGCTATTTTCAATTTGTTCTTTGCAGTTTTAGGGATATACTTGAAAGGATTTATTTACGTCATATGGTTGTTGGAGAATATTCGTACAATACTTTGATTTGTGCTTAGCATACTGTTGAACCTTTATTGATGAGTGAAACAATCTTTACTAATAGAACTATCGTACAGATTGTTTATTATAACTTTGGAAATTTTTACTAATTAACTAGCGTGAGGTCATTTGGATTCCAAGGGTTCACAAATATTTTCTAATGACTTTGGTTTGCAGCTAGCAGTTGTATTTGATTATTTTACTTTGTATTTTTTATTTGTAGGAGAATTATTTTAACATTGTTCAATGAATTACTTATAGGTCTTTCTAGTGGTTGATTTCCGATTTGATTTTTCAGTTAGGGCTTTGAAAATCGTTTTACTTATTGCCATTTTTGGATACATGAGTTGATTACCTTACCTCCGTACATACGATGGCTTTATTAATGTTTTGGTTAACGTAATACATTATTTATGTGATTGCTGTCATTTTTATTACCGTTTTAGGGTTTGAATGTATGGCTTTGATTTTCGTTAAAATATCTTTACTGTATTTTTGAAAGTAACCGAGTACGTTTTTTTTTCATTCATACATTACAGAAACCATAAGTATTGTTTATATTTAAGCTCTTGCGTTCTTTGATAAAATTTGTGCCGCCAAAATATTTTATTGCGTTTCAATAACCATTTATTTGGTATGATTTGATATTATTGATTCTAGATATTTGGAAGTATTTACTTTAACGAAATTATTACTGCATATTTTCGTGTATTGATATTTTGCAGTACTACGAATGCAACATACTTTTATGTATTTAGTTTTCTTGGCATATACGTCAAAACTCATATTACTGTAAGCGTACAGTAAGACTTTTGTATTTCTTTCTATTATTTTTCTATTAGATTTATGTCATTAGCATATGCCATAACATGTTGAATATCATATAGCTCTAGATTTTGTCTTTGATTTCCTTATAGATTACTGCAGATCAAACTTGAATAATATTTTGAAAATGCATTTTTATGTTGTAGGTCATTTTGGGCACGAAAGTTTGTGAACAAGACTTTTTTAAAAAATTGAACTTTATCACAGAACTCACTTTAAAATATTTTAAACAATTTAGCTAGTTTTGGTATTCAAACTTGTAAGAATATTATATAATATGTTTTTTCTGTTTGAAAAACTTTAAAGCTTCTATGTTTAACGTCCTACAGCTAGACATCGAGGGTAGGAAAGACGACTATTGTTACGAAATAGTTGATAATTATGGATTAAAGAAAGTGGGAGGAAATGGAAGAATTCTGAGAAAACCTGGTAACCGAGATGTTTCTAAATTAAGATATATTTGACGCATTAGAATTTTGCATTTTTATTTTTTTGGATATTTGTGGTATAGTAAAATTTTACACGATTTTACATAAACTTTATTGATATTCCCGTTAAAATTTGGAGTGCAGGATTATTTTTAATATCCCAATGGGTGAGAGGACTTATAAAATACTGACAGAAGAGAAATACAGACTTAACTATTGCTACTGCTTTCTTGTTTATCAACAGAAAGAACGAGGTTTTGATTTTGTACTACCACTTTTTTGTTAGAAATAATGAAACTGATTTTATGTATTTTGTTTACATTTTATTCCAAATAGCATTAAGTCAATTATAAAATACATTTATGTTTGAAAGCAACTGTTTCTTTAACTTCTTTATACTGGCCTTTTAAAATAAATAATTAGCCTATGACTGATATCATTTTAAATTTATTGGCGATTTTATACACATGATAAAGGATTTTCCTTAGTATTATCCGCAACTTTATTAACTTTTGATATCAAAATTGTATTTTTGCTCTAAATATTGAAAGTTAAATGTTTGATAACAAGGAATTTTATGTAGATATTCCATGTTTATGTATAACTTAAGACTTTTTCGTTTGTATGTGCCAAGAGTTGTTGGTATGAATGTTTGCATATTTATTTTGCTTGTTACTGTCTAAATTTTAACTTTATTATTTGTATTATTAACTAACGAAAGTTATAGTGCGCTATATAATGTTACTCACAGACTGTGATGTTTAGTATAGGAAATTTTGATTTGGCTTAGCTGCGGTATTTAAGTAAATAGTCTTATTGATTATAAGCGACAACTAGAGACCAATTTCTGGACAATTTTACTAAGTACAAGAATTGTAAGAAATACAATACCTGATATACCAAATGAATTAGAATATGACATATCATTTTCGTAAGCAGGATATATAATAGAGTCAACTTAATTATTTACTGAATACTTGAAACTGCTAAATTTATAACCGTATAGAGGGTAATAATCAGATTTAAACGCTGTTGAATTATCAGAATTGTAACACATATGACATTATGTTATATACTTTAGGAGGGGGTTGCAGCTATTTTTTAGTTTTGATTGACTTGTCACTTTTGTTTGATATTATCCTTTTAGTATTATGAAATTTAACGATAGACTAATGATACAACACATGCTTTTGCGTAACTGGGGGACAGAAAACTTACTGTATGGTCAAATAAGTTTGTGAAGAACGACGTTGTTGGTTCTTACATTTTTTTTTATCATCTTACGGATTTATTTTACCTATGATGTTCCTTAAGAGTAATACAATGAACATAATATAATCGGGAATTGTTAAATGCAAATGATTTCAAAAGACTTTGCAACAAGCCAGCATAGATAAAAGCTTAATATAGGTTCAATGGTTAAATCTATTCCGATGATACATAAGTTTGATTAGATAATTTTGTGAATGAGTAAGAACGTTTTACTTTACATATTCCTTTGTATTACTTTTATTATTTTAAAAGCTTGATTATTAAAATATAATCAAAATTTCGTGAGCATTTGAGTTGAGCGGAATCGTGTGCACATTGATTGGTTTTCCTGGACTACTATATTTGAAGATAGTTTAGAAATACCCAGGTAAAGTTTTATAGTTAGAAGCTCTACAATTATGTGAGTTGTGGAAGGCAGAGAGGGTATATTGACATTACTATTATGATTATAAATGTTAATTATTAATAATGTATATTATATATATGAAATATCTTTTCTACTTAGCATATGTTATTATTAGAAAATAGAGCTGTTAGAATTATTTCTTTTGGTGTGTGTCTGAACTGAGGAGACAACGCTGCAATTTAGGAACATTTTTACGGGGGGTTGTTTAGGAATGGAATTGTAGGTAGCTCATACAGCTTTTATAAAAGATGTTTTGGAGTAATTTTATAAGACAGACACAACGCATTATCATTTAATTAGCTTACAATTTAACTTAGCACATATATATTATGATCTCTTTAATTTCAGTTACTATTTTTGGAAATATTAACTATAACAGTGTGATATTGTATTTGGACCTGTGTACTGGATAGAGAGAATGTTTTTAGTGTTGTAGGTATATTATTTATTTATAACTTACTGATGAATTTAATTTAATGTAATATATTTATGACGCCTTGCAAATGTATGTGTAAATTAAGTTCTATCATATGTACATGATTGCCCACAGATTGAAGACCATTTATATTATATCGTATGAGGGAGCCCCTCTTTTTGAAGTATATTATCCAAGAAACGGAAGGAACCAAACAACATGGAATCTATAAGTTTAGATATCGCATCATTTAAAACACAATGAATCATTGGTAGTGTACTTACTTATGGCCCGTGGGGCCGCTAGTTTGATTTTACCTGTTGCCGTGCGATCACCATGATCATGGGTTTTGGGGGTTTTCCCACATTTTTTTATTTTGCCATTTTATGCATTTTTATTACCGTTTCCTTTAGCTTAACCTCTATATTCGTAAAACGTAAAATTTAAGTTTTTTGTTACATTTTTTATTTTTATTAATCCATTTGTTTAGTTAGTATGAGGAAAACTCATGAAATACGTATTTAGAATTATAGACCTGAAAGAATTATACTGTTAAGCAAATGTTCATTAGGAATTGAGCCTGGACGTGCCTACATTGAAGGCGAGAACGTTAGTAGCTATGCTATGTGGGTGACATTTTATAATATAGAATTATTTTGTGGAACTCTAGACATGATTTAAACACTAATAGCGTTGATAATTTTATACTTTGCAGAACTTAAGTCATTACGAAAGATTTTCTTTTTAAGATTTAACTTTTATTGTATGTTTACATACTTCGCCATATTTTAAGTCATTCATGTAATACTGTTGGAAGATATTTGTTTTATATGAATTAATATCATTAGTTTGAGGAGGCAAATTTTGTAAAAAGCATCTTTTGCCTTTTAATCATGAAGCAAGTGAGTGGCTAGATATATTTATGCACGTAGCGGAGACCATTAATTATTATTTAGATAAGATAGGTATTGTTGATGTAGGATATTTAGATTTGATTTTCATTGGAGAGCACATTAGGTTTTGATTTTATGGAAAATTACTAGATTCACTACTCATAAACCTGATGATGAATGGAACATTAAACTTAAAATCAACACAATTCATGCAACGATGAATGAAGGTATCGGTATTAATCTTCATTTTATGGAAAATATTTACATCAGTAAATTTGAGGTATGATTTTATCATATTTGTAGAATGGAATGTAGGTGTTATATTTATTTGTTTCAAAGCATTATGGAATTTTAATCTAAAGGCGTATTATTATGAATATGTATATGATAAATTGAACAGTTTGATACTGTTTATACGGCGTTGAAAAACATTTATTACCTTTTCGTGTTCATTACTTTGTCAGGATTGCTTGATCTACATATTTTTAAACAATTTGTGTGTTGATGGTCTTGATAGATCGCTAATAAATACACATATCGATGAAGATTGAAGGTTACGCATAGTGTGTTATTCAGTTTTCTTGTGATTTTTTTTTTAATACAGGAAAGACATTACAAAACCATTTTGAATATTTTTTGTGTATTATCACTACTTTGTACAATATAATATTTGTGCGGTATATATAGGATTATACAATGCAATGTGTCTGTAAATCAGCATTTTAAATATAAATATCTTATTATGGTAGACTGAAAATTGTTGACACTAGAGCTCATGGCTTTGATTCTGAAAGATGCACGATTTGTCAGATATATTATTACCTAGTTTCATTTTATGTCGACCCAAAAAATTCTAATTTAACTTTTAAGACTTTTAACAATGTTTGTGCAGTTCATTTTATTTATGACGCAATGAGGATTGCATATCTTTTAGGGGTATCAGCCTTTTGTTTTCTCATTTACACCAACTAGTACTACGACTATCAAATCATGATCGAAATACTATACAGAGTTAGCAACGCTTTGATGAAATAGAAGACCTTCAATCAAACATAAGACAAAATACTTGAAAATCGTGTATTTGATACACTTTTTCGCTAGAAATTTGAAGAACGAATTATACTGTTTTTAGTTTTGGCAAGACACCTGAACCAAAGTATTTCATATTCACAGCTTAGTTGATTTCGAGAAATGAAGATTGTTATTCTTTTAAAACATTTCAGCAATAACTTTGAAATTTGATGGAATCTGAACCTGAGTTTTTTTTTTTTTTTTTTGGAAGGGTCATAGTTGTCCAAGGATACAAGATACCTGTGGTATAAATATCACATCAATACATGTAGGAACACTTTTCAATGGGGCCTACCACGTATTGATGTGATATTTATACCACAGGTATCTTGTATCCTTGGACAACTATGACCCTTCCAAAAAAAAAAAAACTCAGGTTCAGATTCCATCAAATTTCAAAGTTATTGCTGAAATGTTTTAAAAGAATAACAATCTTCATTTCTCGAAATCAACTAAGCTGTGAATATGAAATACTTTGGTTCAGGTGTCTTGCCAAAACTAAAAACAGTATAATTCGTTCTTCAAATTTCTAGCGAAAAAGTGTATCAAATACACGATTTTCAAGTATTTTGTCTTATGTTTGATTGAAGGTCTTCTATTTCATCAAAGCGTTGCTAACTCTGTATAGTATTTCGATCATGATTTGATAGTCGTAGTACTAGTTGGTGTAAATGAGAAAACAAAGGCTGATACCCCTAAAAGATATGCAATCCTCATTGCGTCATAAATAAAATGAACTGCACAAACATTGTTAAAAGTCTTAAAAGTTAAATTAGAATTTTTTGGGTCGACATAAAATGAAACTAGGTAATAATATATCTGACAAATCGTGCATCTTTCAGAATCAAAGCCATGAGCTCTAGTGTCAACAATTTTCAGTCTACCATAATAAGATATTTTATATTTAAAATGCTGATTTACAGACACATTGCATTGTATAATCCTATATATACCGCACAAAATATTATATTGTACAAAGTAGTGATAATACACAAAAAATATTCAAAATGGTTTTGTAATGTCTTTCCTGTATTAAAAAAAAAATCACAAGAAAACTGAATAACACACTATGCGTAACCTTCAATCTTCATCGATATGTGTATTTATTAGCGATCTATCAAGACCATCAACACACAAATTGTTTAAAAATATGTAGATCAAGCAATCCTGACAAAGTAATGAACACGAAAAGGTAATAAATGTTTTCAACGCCGTATAAACAGTATCAAACTGTTCAATTTATCATATACATATTCATAATAATACGCCTTTAGATTAAAATTCCATAATGCTTTTGAAACAAATAAATATAACACCTACATTCCATTCTACAAATATGATAAAATCATACCTCAAATTTACTGATGTAAATATTTTCCATAAAATGAAGATTAATACCGATACCTTCATTCATCGTTGCATGAATTGTGTTGATTTTAAGTTTAATGTTCCATTCATCATCAGGTTTATGAGTAGTGAATCTAGTAATTTTCCATAAAATCAAAACCTAATGTGCTCTCCAATGAAAATCAAATCTAAATATCCTACATCAACAATACCTATCTTATCTAAATAATAATTAATGGTCTCCGCTACGTGCATAAATATATCTAGCCACTCACTTGCTTCATGATTAAAAGGCAAAAGATGCTTTTTACAAAATTTGCCTCCTCAAACTAATGATATTAATTCATATAAAACAAATATCTTCCAACAGTATTACATGAATGACTTAAAATATGGCGAAGTATGTAAACATACAATAAAAGTTAAATCTTAAAAAGAAAATCTTTCGTAATGACTTAAGTTCTGCAAAGTATAAATTATCAACGCTATTAGTGTTTAAATCATGTCTAGAGTTCCACAAAATAATTCTATATTATAAAATGTCACCCACA
Source organism: Thermobia domestica (assembly GCF_964235325.1). Taxonomy (NCBI): domain Eukaryota; kingdom Metazoa; phylum Arthropoda; class Insecta; order Zygentoma; family Lepismatidae; genus Thermobia; species Thermobia domestica. The sequence goes on from NC_137463.1 coordinate 212,025,867, forward strand.
TAGCATAGCTACTAACGTTCTCGCCTTCAATGTAGGCACGTCCAGGCTCAATTCCTAATGAACATTTGCTTAACAGTATAATTCTTTCAGGTCTATAATTCTAAATACGTATTTCATGAGTTTTCCTCATACTAACTAAACAAATGGATTATAAAAATAAAAAATGTAACAAAAAACTTAAATTTTACGTTTTACGAATATAGAGGTTAAGCTAAAGGAAACGGTAATAAAAATGCATAAAATGGCAAAATAAAAAAATGTGGGAAAACCCCCAAAACCCATGATCATGGTGATCGCACGGCAACAGGTAAAATCAAACTAGCGGCCCCACGGGCCATAAGTAAGTACACTACCAATGATTCATTGTGTTTTAAATGATGCGATATCTAAACTTATAGATTCCATGTTGTTTGGTTCCTTCCGTTTCTTGGATAATATACTTCAAAAAGAGGGGCTCCCTCATACGATATAATATAAATGGTCTTCAATCTGTGGGCAATCATGTACATATGATAGAACTTAATTTACACATACATTTGCAAGGCGTCATAAATATATTACATTAAATTAAATTCATCAGTAAGTTATAAATAAATAATATACCTACAACACTAAAAACATTCTCTCTATCCAGTACACAGGTCCAAATACAATATCACACTGTTATAGTTAATATTTCCAAAAATAGTAACTGAAATTAAAGAGATCATAATATATATGTGCTAAGTTAAATTGTAAGCTAATTAAATGATAATGCGTTGTGTCTGTCTTATAAAATTACTCCAAAACATCTTTTATAAAAGCTGTATGAGCTACCTACAATTCCATTCCTAAACAACCCCCCGTAAAAATGTTCCTAAATTGCAGCGTTGTCTCCTCAGTTCAGACACACACCAAAAGAAATAATTCTAACAGCTCTATTTTCTAATAATAACATATGCTAAGTAGAAAGATATTTCATATATATAATATACATTATTAATAATTAACATTTATAATCATAATAGTAATGTCAATATACCCTCTCTGCCTTCCACAACTCACATAATTGTAGAGCTTCTAACTATAAAACTTTACCTGGGTATTTCTAAACTATCTTCAAATATAGTAGTCCAGGAAAACCAATCAATGTGCACACGATTCCGCTCAACTCAAATGCTCACGAAATTTTGATTATATTTTAATAATCAAGCTTTTAAAATAATAAAAGTAATACAAAGGAATATGTAAAGTAAAACGTTCTTACTCATTCACAAAATTATCTAATCAAACTTATGTATCATCGGAATAGATTTAACCATTGAACCTATATTAAGCTTTTATCTATGCTGGCTTGTTGCAAAGTCTTTTGAAATCATTTGCATTTAACAATTCCCGATTATATTATGTTCATTGTATTACTCTTAAGGAACATCATAGGTAAAATAAATCCGTAAGATGATAAAAAAAAATGTAAGAACCAACAACGTCGTTCTTCACAAACTTATTTGACCATACAGTAAGTTTTCTGTCCCCCAGTTACGCAAAAGCATGTGTTGTATCATTAGTCTATCGTTAAATTTCATAATACTAAAAGGATAATATCAAACAAAAGTGACAAGTCAATCAAAACTAAAAAATAGCTGCAACCCCCTCCTAAAGTATATAACATAATGTCATATGTGTTACAATTCTGATAATTCAACAGCGTTTAAATCTGATTATTACCCTCTATACGGTTATAAATTTAGCAGTTTCAAGTATTCAGTAAATAATTAAGTTGACTCTATTATATATCCTGCTTACGAAAATGATATGTCATATTCTAATTCATTTGGTATATCAGGTATTGTATTTCTTACAATTCTTGTACTTAGTAAAATTGTCCAGAAATTGGTCTCTAGTTGTCGCTTATAATCAATAAGACTATTTACTTAAATACCGCAGCTAAGCCAAATCAAAATTTCCTATACTAAACATCACAGTCTGTGAGTAACATTATATAGCGCACTATAACTTTCGTTAGTTAATAATACAAATAATAAAGTTAAAATTTAGACAGTAACAAGCAAAATAAATATGCAAACATTCATACCAACAACTCTTGGCACATACAAACGAAAAAGTCTTAAGTTATACATAAACATGGAATATCTACATAAAATTCCTTGTTATCAAACATTTAACTTTCAATATTTAGAGCAAAAATACAATTTTGATATCAAAAGTTAATAAAGTTGCGGATAATACTAAGGAAAATCCTTTATCATGTGTATAAAATCGCCAATAAATTTAAAATGATATCAGTCATAGGCTAATTATTTATTTTAAAAGGCCAG